>NW_023995015.1:0-176306 GCF_015586225.1 Lucilia sericata
ACAGAACTAGAACAGAACTAGAACAGAACTAGAACAGAACTAGACAAACTAGAACAGAACTAGAACTGAACAGAACTAGAACTGAACTAAACTGAACTAGAACTGAACTAGAACTGAACTAGAACTGAACTAGAACTGAACTAGAACTGAACTAGAACTGAACTAGAACAGAACTAGAACTGAACTAGAACAGAACTAGAACAGAACTAGAACAGAACTAGAACTGAACTAGAACTGAACTAGAACTGAACTAGAACTGAACTAGAACTGAACTAGAACTGAACTAGAACTGAACTAGAACTGAACTAGAACTGAACTAGAACTGAACTAGAACTGAACTAGAACTGAACTAGAACTGAACTAGAACTGAACTAGAACTGAACTAGAACTGAACTAGAACTGAACTAGAACTGAACTAGAACTGAACTAGAACTGAACTAGAACTGAACTAGAACTGAACTAGAACTGAACTAGAACTGAACTAGAACTGAACTAGAACTGAACTAGAACTGAACTAGAACTGAACTAGAACTGAACTAGAAACTGAACTAGGAACTTACTAGATGAACTAGAACCTAGAAAACTAGAACGAACTAGAACTGAACTAGAGACTAGAACTGAAAACGAACTAGAACTCTGAACTAGAACTGAACTGAACTAACTAGAACTGAACTAGAACTGAACTAGAACTGGAGACTAGAACTGAACTAGAACTGAACTAGAACTGAACTAGACTGAAACTAGAACTGAACTAGAACTGAACTAGAACTGAACTAGAACTGAACTAGAACTGAACTAGAACTGAACTAGAACTGAACTAGAACTGAACTAGAACTGAAACTAGAACTGAACTAGAACTGAACTAGAACTGAACTAGAACTGAACTAGAACTGAACTAGAACTGAACTAGAACTGAACTAGAACTGGAACTAGAACTGAACTAGAACTGAACTAGAACTGAACTAGAACTGAACTAGAAACTGACTAGAACTGAACTATAACTGAACTAGAACTGAACTAGAACTGAACTAGAACTGAACTAGAACCTGAGACTAGACACTGAACTAGAACTGAACTAGAACTGCAACTAGAAACTGAACTAGAACTGAACTAGAACTGAACTAGAACTGAACTAGAACTGAACTAGAACTGAACTAGAACTGAACTAGAACTGAACTAGAACTGAACTAAACTGAACTAGAACTGAACTAGAACTGAACTAGAACTGAACTAGAACTGAACTAGAACTGAACTAGAACTGAACTAGAACTGAACTAGAACTGAACTAGAACTGAACTAGAACTGAACTAGAACTGAACTAGACTGAACTAGAACTGAACTAGAACTGAACTAGAACTGACTAGAACTGAACTAGAACTGAACTAGAACTGAACTAGAACTGAACTAGAACTGAACTAGAACTGAACTAGAACTGAACTAGAACTGAACTAGAACTGAACTAGAACTGAACTAGAACTGAACTAGAACTGAACTAGAACTGAACTAGAACTGAACTAGAAAACTGAACTAGAACTGAACTAGAACTGAACTAGAACTGAAAGAACTGAACTAGAACTGAACTAGAACTGAACTAGAACTGAACTAGAACTGAACTAGAACTGAACTAGAACTGAACTAGAACTGAACTAGAACTGAACTAGAACTGAACTAGAACTGAACTAGAACTGAACTAGAACTGAACTAGAACTGAACTAGAACTGAACTAGAACTGAACTAGAACTGAACTAGAACTGAACTAGAACTGAACTAGAACTGAACTAGAACTGAACTAGAACTGAACTAGAACTGAACTAGAACTGAACTAGAACTGAACTAGAACTGAACTAGAACTGAACTAAACTGAACTAGAACTGAACTAGAACTGAACTAGAACTGAACTAGAACTGAACTAGAACTGAACTAAACTGAAACTAGAACTGAACTAGAACTGAACTAGAAATGAACTAGAACTGAACTAGAACTGAACTAGAACTGAACTAGAACTGAACTAGAACTGAACTAGAACTGAACTAAACTGAACTAGAACTGAACTAGAACTGAACTAGAACTGAACTAGAACTGAACTAGAAATGAACTAGAAATTAACTAGAACTGAACTAGAACTGAACTAGAACTGAACTAGAAGAGATCTGAAATTTTTCAAAAATAGAGAATTTCTTAAATATATTTATTCATAGTTCGGAAAGAGTTTAAAAACTTTGTATGTTTTGCTGACCATATTTGGTAGTATTAATTACTTCTTCACTGAAATTTTTAACAAGAATTCATGGTTAATAAAATTGAAATTACAGGGTAAATGTAAACATCTTCTACACATAAAATTTTCAACAATGCGTATTATTTACTTATAAATTTCCTCAGAACTTTTGTATTTAATTTTACTCAAAAATCCACCTTAAATATGTATATCAATTCTCTTGATTTGTTTAAACAAATAAATAAATTCACGCATCAACATTAACTGTGAGGTATGTTTGTTAAAAGATCTAAGAAATGAGCAATAAAAAAATTCCAAATAATGCTAATCTACCCATAACACAACAAGATTTATTGATCTCTAGAAATGACGAGATGTAGAAAATCATTATGCCAGACCTAATGGCATTTTTTGTTTAATGGAGAATGAGTATTTAAACTAAAATAAAAAATTTAAATTAAATTACTCAAAACATTTTCGTACATCAATTTCTTCTCTAATAATCTATCTATCAGTTTGCAAAAATACATAAATGATAGTCTCCCACTAAGCATAAGTATATTAAGACATTTGAATTTTATTTGTGTTGAGCTGTTTCTCGCTTATTTTAGTTTATTTTCTGGTTATAAATTGTTTATACATACTTTATTATTGGGCCAGAAAGAAAACAAAGTGAAATAAAACAAGTAAGAGTGTTATATTCGGCTATGCCGAATTTTATATACCCACCATCAAATCACTGAAATATAAATAAGCTTTGGTATTTTGAATATTTTATTATTGTATATCGTCATTTTCTTAAAGGGACCTTATATGGGGTAAGGGTTAATTATGGACCGATCCTCATAAAATATGGTGGAGAGATATTAGCTCACATTAGACTAATGTGTGTCGAATTTCATCGATATATTCGTATTTTTAAACCAGTAATCAGCTTTTTTTTCCGTCATAATTCAGAATTTTATTTTAGAAGTCAAAAAAGGTTAGAATCTTACGAGGTCCCAGAATATACATATATACTTTATGGGGTCTGTGAACAATATTTCGATGTGTTACGCACGGAATGACATAATCAATATACCACCCATCTTTTTTGATGGTGGGTATAAAAATAAGCTTATTTTGTGATCACTCCCTTCAAAAATCGATATTTTGGTCGAAAGCTTTTAAGAAACTAAAATCGCTTATAATTTCGTTAAAACACGTTTAAATTGTGATCACTCATATTTCTGTTCAAAAATCGATATTTTGGTCGGAAACCCTGTTAAAACTAAAATCGTTTATAACTTCGTTAAAACACGTTTAAATTGAAAAATAAGCTTATTTTGTGATCACTTATACTCTCCATCAAAAATCGATATATTGGTCGAAAACCCTGATAAAACTACAATCGCATGTAACTTCGTTAAAACACGTTTAAATTGAAAAATAAGCTTATTTTGTGATCACTCAAGTTTCCCTTCAAAAATCTATATTTTGATCGAAAATCTTGAAGAAACTCAAATCGCTTATAACTTCGTTAAAACACGTTTAAATTGAAAAATAAGCTTATTTTGTGATCACTCATATTTCCCTTCAAAAATTGATATTTTGGTCGAAAACCCTGATAAACTAAAATCGCTTATAACTTCGTTAACACACGTTTTAATTATCGATAACCTTGAAGAAACTAAAATCGCTTATAACTTTGTTAAAACACGTTTAAATTGAAAAATAAGCTTACTTTGTGATCACTTATACTCTCCATCAAAAATCGATATTTTGGTCAAAAACTCTGATAATATTAAAATCGCATATAACTTCGTTAAAACACGTTTAAATTGAAAAATAAGCTTATTTTGTGATCACTCATATTTCCTTTCAAAAATTGATATTTTGGTCGAAAACCCTGATAAAACTAAAATCGCTTATAACTTCGTTAACACACGTTTTAATTATCGATAACCTTGAAGAAACTAAAATCGCTTATAACTTTGCTAAAACACGTTTAAATTGAAAAATAAGCTTATTTTGTGATCACTTATACTCTCCATCAAAAATCGATATATTGGTCGAAAACTTTGAAGAAATTAAAATCGCTTATAACTTCGAAAACTTTGAAGAAACTAAAATCGCTTATAACTTCGTTAAAACACGTTTAAATTGAAAAATAAGCTTTTTTTGTGATCACTCATACCTCCCTTCAAAAATCGATAAAACTAAAAACGCTTAGGGTAGAAGGGGATCATTCGCCATAGGGGCACATCTGCCAAAGCGAATAACATGAAAACCGAATAATCGATTTTATCGCATTATCAAATTTTATTTTCGTTTAACGATTATCTATCATCCCTGAAAGTTTGAAAGATTAACTTTACATATGATGGGAGGCAGACGTGATTAATTGTTTTTCAAAGGGCTGTGAAAATATTTCACTGTGTGAATTTTTTGTGCTAACTTTTATAGTTTTTGTGATAGAAAAAATATATTGGTCAGTGATAGAACGTCAATAATAGTGAATAATAAGACATAATAATATTTTCGATAATATAATTTGAAACCCGAAAAAAATTTAAACTAAACCCCAGAACTGCCCGTGGGGCACATTCGCCAAATATATGTAATGCTGGTGATGTGTTATACTTTGTTTAGTGAATTAAAATGTAAAACAGCAAAATAAGTTTTTACTTTTTAATTTTTTTGGCTTATTTTACTAATGACAAATCTGCCCCATCCCCTTGGCGTATTTACCCCATGGATGGGGCGGTATCGCCGTTTTTGGTCAGTGCGGAAAAGTTAAAAAAATATGTGTATCAGGATGACTTAGGAAAGATTGAAAGGGATAAAACTAAAGCCAACATATCTAAGTATCCAAACCAAGAAAAAAATTAAGAATATGTATTGTGGTTTTAATTTGAGGTCGCCTCCAAAAAAAAAAATGGCATATGGTCCCCCTTCTACCCTATAACTTCGTTAAAACACGTTTAAATTAAAAAGTAAGCTTATTTTGTGATCACTTATATTCTCCATCAAAAATCGATATATTGGTCGAAAACTTTGAAGAATTTAAAATCGCTTATAACTTTGTTAAAACTCGTTTAAATTGAAAAATAAGCTTATTTTGTGATCACTCATATTTCCTTTCAGAAATCGATATTTTGGTCGAAAACCTTGAAGAAATAAAATCGCTTATAACTTCGTTAAAGCACGTTTAAATTGAAAAATAAGCTTATTTTGTGATCACTCATATTTCCCTTCAAAAATCGATATTTTGGTCGAAAACCCTGATAAAGCTAAAAACGCTTATTAACTTCGTTAAAACACGTTTAAATTGAAAAATAAGCTTATTTTGTGATCACTCATATTTCCCTTCAAAAATCGATATTTTGGTCGAAAACCCTGATAAAGCTAAAAACGCTTATAACTTCGTTAAAACACGTTTAAATTGAACAAGTAAGAAAGTATAGTCGGGCGTGGCCGACCATATGATACCCTACACCAGTTATGAATATTAAATGTGATTTATTTTTCATAATAAAGCATTTATCTTCAATATTCCCTTGTTCCGATACATATAAGCAATTTATGGATGAAAAACTAATTTTCTGAAAGAGGCTTTATATGGGGGCTAGGGGCAAATATGGACCAAGCCCGATATATGAATATATGAATATATTTATATTTACATAATATTTTATTGTGCTGAATTTCATCGCGATATTTGTGTATATAAGTTAATTTGGGACATTCAAGTAATTTTCTGAAGGGGACTTTGTATGGGAGCTAGGGTCAAATGGGGCCCGATCTTTATGAAATTTGGCAGAGTCATCAAGACTTCTATAAAACTTAGTTGTGCCGTATTTTATCGATATATCTGTATATTTAACATAATTATGAGCTCAGAAGCCATTTTCGGGGGGTTCTGTTCTATGGGGGCTAGGTGAAATAATGGACTGATTGTAACCATTTTCAATAGGCTTCGTCCTTGGGTCAAATAAAACGTGCGTGCCAAATTTCATCCAATTACCTTGAAAATTGCGACCTGTAGCTTGCGCACAAGGTTTACATGGCCAGCCAGCCAGCCAGCCAGACGGACGGACGGACGGACATAGCTTAATCGACTCAGAAAACGATTCTAAGCCGATTGGTATACTTTAAGGTGGGTCTAGGACGAATATTTTTGTATGTTACAAACATCAGCACAAATCCAATATACCCTCCCCACTAAAGTGGTGTAGGGTATAAAAATAGGCTTATTTTGTGATCACTCATATTTCCCTTCAAAAATCAATATTTTGGTCAAAAACCTTGAAGAAACTAAAATCGGTTATATCTTCCTTAAAACACGTTTAAATTTAAAAATAAGCTTATTTTGTGATCACTCATATTTCCTGTCAAAAAGTCGATATTTTGGTCGAAAACCCTGATAAAATTAAAATCGCTTATAACTTCGTTAAAACACGTTTAAATTGAAAAATAAGCTTATTTTGTGGTCACTCATATTTCCCTTCAGAAATCGATATTTTGGTCGAAAACCTTGAAGAAACTAAAATCGCTTATAACTTCGTTAAAACACGTTTAAATTGAAAAATAAGCTTATTTTGTGATCACTCATATTTCCCTTCAAAAATCGATATTTTGGTCGAAAACCCTGATAAAGCTAAAAACGCTTATAACTTCGTTAAAACACGTTTAAATTGAAAAATAGGCTTATTTTGTGATCACTCATTTTCCTTCAAAAATCGTTATTTTGGTCGAAAACTTTGAGGAAACTAAAATCGCTTATAACTTCGTTAAAACACGTTTAAATTGAAAAATAAGTTTATTTTGTGAACTCTCATATTTTCCTTCAAAAATCAATATTTTGGTCGAAAACCTTGAAGAAACTAAAATCGCTTATATCTTCCTTAAAACACGTTTAAATTGAAAAATAAGCTTATTTTGTGATCACTTATATTCGCCATCAAAAATCGATATTTTGGTCGAAATCCCTGATAAAGCTAAAAACGCTTATAACTTCGTTAAAACACGTTTAAATTAAAAAATAAGCTTATTTTGTGATCACTCATATTTCTCTTCAAAAAATCTTCGTTAAAACACGTTTAAATTCAAAAATAAGCTTATTTTGTGATCACTTATATTCTCCATCAAAAATCGATATTTTGGTCAAAAAAATCGCTTATAACTTCGTTAAAACACGTTTAAATTGAAAAATAAGCTTATTTTGTGATCACTTATATTCGCCATCAAAAATCTATATACAGGTCGAAAACTTTGAATTAAATTAAAACACGTTTAAATTGAAAAATAAGCTTATTTTGTGAACTCTTATATTCTCCATCAAAAATCGATATATTGGTCGAAAACCTTGAAGAAACTAAAATCGCTTATAACTTCGTTAAAACACGTTTAAATTGAAAAATAAGCTTATTTTGTGATCACATATATTCTCCATAAAAAATCGATATTTTGGTCGAAAACCCTGATAAAACTAAAATCGCTTATAACTTCGTTAAAACACGTTTAAATTGAAAAATAAGCTTATTTTGTGATCACTCATATTTCCCTTCAAAAATCGATATTTTGGTCGGAAACCTTGAAGAAACTAAAATCGCTTATAACTTCGTTAAAACACGTTTAAATTGAACATGTATCTTATATTCCCACCATCAAACCTTATGCCCTAAAAGGAATGCTCTCCTATAAACATCAGGTTGATATTACTTATCAAATTTACTGAGGGGGACCTTATATGAGACGATACATGGGACCTTTTCATAAATTTTTTAGACCGATTTTGGTTCATATAAAATATGTTTACATCGAATATCAATTCCCGACTCTTTCCGCATGAAATGCGGTAGGTTGATTTACGTTCCTATAAAAGTTTTTTAGGTTTTGGCGTTAAAGTAATTATCTGAAGTGGGCCTAATATGGGAGGTAGGGTCAATTATGGACCGATCCACATAAAATTTGGTAGAGAGTATTTTGCTCGTAAGAGATTTACTTATTTCAAATTTCATTGCTATACTTGTATTTTTAAGCTAGTATTCGTTAAAGTCGTTTTTTAAAACGGACCTTATGTGGAGGGTAGGGTCAGTTATGGACCGATCCATATAAAATTTGGTAGAGACATTTTCACTCGCATGAAACCTAAGTGTGTCGAATTTCATCTCTATGTTATACTTTTTTAGCCAGTAATGAAAGTTATAGCCATTTTCTGAAGGGGACCTTATATGGGGTGTTGGGTCAAATATGGGCCGATCTTCATAAAATATTGGGGAGATATTTTAGTTCCCCAAAAACTTATTTACGTTGAATTTCGGTGCTTTACTATCATTTTAAAGCATGTTGTAAGAGTTAAAGTCATTTTCTTAAAGGGAGCTTATATGGGGGTAGGGTCAGTTATGGGCCGATTTCCAAAAAATTTTGCACAGATATTTATGACGTTTGTTATAGACGTTTTCTGAGAGGGACCTTATGGACCGATTCTCGTAAAATTTTGTAGGGAGTTTTTGGCTCATATAAAACTTGTTTATGAAGAATTTCATTGACATACTTATGTTTTTAAACAATCTATGACTGTTTACACTGTTTTTCGGTGGGCCACTTGTATGGGGGCTATGCGAAAACATGGACCGATATGGCCCATTTTCAATATCAAACAAACTGCATCAATAAAAAATATTTATGCAAAATTTCAACTCTTAGCTTTTCTCGTTCGGACTCTATCGTGCTTTTAACAGACAGACGGACAGACGGACCCAGAATATATATACTTTTGAAGGTCTGTGACCAATATTTCGATGTGTTACAAACGGAATGACAAAAACAATATACATCTTTTTTGATGATACCCACCATAAAACAAAAACCCAAAGTCAGAAATTGCGCTATTTATTTTAGCACATTGTAGTTGGTCGATATACATATGTACAATAGCTACAGACAGAAGATCTTGCAATTTATAACAGCAAAAAATGTATATACCGACATAAATAAATATGTATGCGGGAATGTTGAATTGAAGAAAACACTGGGATAAAAACCCATAAAAATAAAAACAAAAGATTTTATAAAGTTTGTACTTGTTGTTGTGTGTCTATGTGTAGTTTTTTTGTTGTGCGGTTCTGTATATGAAATGACTCACATCATTAAAACAAATTTATTTAGATAATAATTTAATTTTTCCTCGATTTGTTGTTTTTTTCTGCTTTTTTGATATAGAAAATTATTTTTGTTTGTTTTTGTTGTTTAAACAATTGTTTAGTTGCCACTCTTTGAAAATTTTATGTTTGTATTTGATATCTATTGGCAGTGTACAGTGGGTTTGATAGATTCAAATTTAGTTTTACGGTATTCTTTTTATATTAAGATATATATAAATATTTAATGTTCAAAAAAGAGCCTGCCAGAACTTTGAATTTGAAGAAAAAGTTCATAAGTTTGAACTAGAACTAGAACTGAACTAGAACTGAACTAGAACTGAACTAGAACTGAACTAGAACTGAACTAGAACTGAACTAGAACTGAACTAGAACTGAAATAGAACTGAAATAGAACTGAACTAGAACTGCACTAGAACTGAACTAGAACTGAACTAGAACTGAACTAGAACTGAACTAGAACTAGAACTGAACTAGAACTGAACTAGAACTGAACTAGAACTGAACTAGAACTGAACTAGAACTGAACTAGAACTGAACTAGAACTGAACTAGAACTGAACTAGAACTGAACTAGAACTGAACTAGAACTGAACTAGAACTGAACTAGAACTGAACTAGAACTGAACTAGAACTGAACTAGAACTGAACTAGAACTGAACTAGAACTGAACTAGAACTGAACTAGAACTGAACTAGAACTGAACTAGAACTGAACTAGAACTGAACTAGAACTAAACTAGAACTGAACTAGAACTGAACTAGAACTGAACTAGAACTGAACTAGAACTGAACTAGAACTGAACTGGAACTGAACTAGAACTGAACTTGAACTATTAAAAATCTTAAATATTTTCTTTAGAAAGCCTTCCGCCATCTTGGTATGCCTTTCCACCCCACTGTGCAGCAAAGATTATTAAAATAATATCAAGAATTTCATTTGTACCCGGCATTTTTATAGTTGGTTTTTCTCTTATTGCTGCTACTGCTTTATTGTATTTTACACATTCTGTTGCTGTTTCTGCTGTTCGTTTTTCGACTACAGGTCGTTTATTTAATTTTTTATTTTATACAATATTTTTTAACAATTTATTTGCCAAAAGAGAGTCTTTACCGCCACATTTGCTATTTACACTATTCAGTTCGCAGATGTTCACATCCGCGTCTAGAACACGACATGTTGAGTTTTCAGTAGCGAAAAACGGGGAAAATAATGCAAATTTGAACGTAATACGGAAACAAACGAAAAAGCAAAAGGAAAAATTAAATAAAATTAAAAAAGAGTACAAAAAAAGAGTTTGATTTATTATTACTTTTTTAAATAAATAAGTAAAGCTGCTGCATATAAAAAAAAATATTATTTAGAAAGAAAAATAAGCAAAAATATTTACCAAATATTTAGACATACATATTAAACAGTGGGAGATTTTTAAATGAGTTTTTAAAGCAGTGGAAAAAAGTGTAAAAGAAGTATTTAAAAAATTATAAAAATATAATTATTTAGAAAAAAGCTAGAATTAATCATTAAATTCATTCTAATGAAAAATTGTTTACTTTAAAGCTATAAATTAAGTAATAAAAAATATATTTAAATTGTTGCTACAATTCTTAGAAAAACAACAGGTATTTATTTAAATTCTTTCTATATTTAACAAAAAGCAACAATGTGTTTTTATATATTTTTGATTTCCTCATTAAATTTTATTTTCCTCAAAGAAATGTTCTAATTTTTGTTAGTTTTTATTTTGGCTAATGGTGGTGTTACTTTTGTATTGCAGCTTGTGAGTTTTCTTGTTATTTTTGTGTATTATATATTTTTATGATATTTCTTAGCAGTCTGTGGCCAAACATGTTGACGTTGCATGTGCAATATTTATAAATAAAATTTTAAATTGAAATATTGAACAGATATTAATGAGATTAAACGATGATTTTCATTAAATTTTAATACTCATCTCAGAGAGATTTTAATAATGCTTTGAGAGTCATTGGCATTAAAATTGAGTTGTTAATGCAGATGTATTGAGTGCATATTGGTGGTTATATACAGTGTGGAAGAAATATGAATTAAAAAGCAACAACTATATTTAAAATCTAGCTAATTTTATTTTTTTAACACATCGATAATATTGAAAGCAAGTATTTACCTCGCTTGCTTATATATAAGTACATGAATAAGTACTTACAAATAAAGCGTTAAAAAGTTCTTTGTCTTACGCGACACATAACACGAACCTGGGTCTCGTGTTCGTTAGTACTCACAGTACGTACGCATCAAATAATGATTTTCTTGGTATGTGTGTAAAACCAACGTCTATAATTATGTGGGGATCTGTTAAGATTTTCTATAGAAATTTTTTCATCTGTTAAGATTTTCTATAGAAATTTTTTCATCTGTTAAGATTTTCTATAGAAAATTTTTCATCTGTTAAGATTTTCTATAGAAAATTTTTCATCTGTTAAGATTTTCTATAGAAAATTTTTCATCTGTTAAGATTTTCTATAGAAAATTTTTCATCTGTTAAGATTTTCTATAGAAAATTTTTCATCTGTTAAGATTTTCTATAGAAAATTTTTCATCTGTTAAGATTTTCTATAGAAAATTTTTCATCTGTTAAGATTTTCTATAGAAAATTTTTCATCTGTTAAGATTTTCTATAGAAAATTTTTCATCTGTTAAGATTTTCTATAGAAAATTTTTCATCTGTTAAGATTTTCTATAGAAAATTTTTCATCTGTTAAGATTTTCTATAGAAAATTTTTCATCTGTTAAGATTTTCTATAGAAAATTTTTCATCTGTTAAGATTTTCTATAGAAAATTTTTCATCTGTTAAGATTTTCTATAGAAAATTTTTCATCTGTTAAGATTTTCTATAGAAAATTTTTCATATGTTAAGATTTAATTTTCATATGTTAGATTTCTATTTTATCTATTTAACCATGGGGTGTTTTATGCTTTCTACTACCTGATAATGCACTTTCTTGATTTATTTATTTTAGGAATTTACAGAAAATAAAATATATAAAATATTTATTTTTATATCTTGTCAACACGTGCCACTTGCCTGTCTAAATTATCATATAAATTATTAAATTTTTGTTCTCTTTAAATTCATGCTATGAAATTATAATGAATGTTAAACATTTATTAATATGACAAATTTTAAACAAACATTCAAAGACCGACAAGTAGACTTACAAAACAAACAGACACTGTTGTTGTCGGTCAAGCACTTTGAATAATCAACAAAACACAAAGATTCACCATAAAATGTCAAATCAATGAACACTTGAGCAATTTTCAAATACATTTAATGTTAAATTAGATATCATGCGTTCAAGAGTTATGGTGGATAAATGTAACTGTCTAATTTTCTTATTGTTTAGAATATATAAAGAAAAACAAAACATTATTTTGTTAAATATTTAAAATCTGACCGAAACAAATGAACGAGGTCAGTGTTTTGTTTATATTAGAGAATTAATAATGATAAATTTTTAATTTCGTAATGTGTATGAAAGTATTATTAGACTTGTTAAGAAAATTTAATAGAATGATTAATTTAAATGGAAATAGATACAAGATTATTTTAGTATTTGGTAGTGGTAAGATATTAGGTATTAAAACGATGTAAGATATTGAGTAAAAATTGTCTGTGCATTTGTACTTGCTGATAAGTTTGGGCTTATGGGCAGGCGATGTCTTTATACTTCTAAGGGGAAGGATCCAAATTACTTGTATAGAAGAGCTGAACAGGCTCTAAATACAGCCTTCAGCTGGGCTTAACCGAGAGGCCTCAATCTGAAATATGTCTTTTCACAAGAAATACAACAATTTCTAAATATACTGAAGATACCGGTGACAGACAGATTTAAGTACTTAGGAGTAATCCTTGACCAGAAGTTGAAATGGAGACACCACAAAGAGGATAGGATCAACAAGGCACATCGGTTCTGGGCGCTATGTAGGAGAACCATAGAATCATGTCGTCTTAGTCCTCTTATGACACATTGACTTTATAAAAGTGTAAGTAGGCCAATTCTTGCTTAGACCTCAATAATCAGGCAGACTTCTTTAGACAAAAAGTCTAATATCAAACTACTACAAAGAGTACAGCGTGCATGCTGCTTGGGTATCAGTTGAGCCATTAGTACTACGTCCACCAAGGCTTTGGAAACGAAGCTAGATATACCACCAATGAAACATTTATAAGATATGAAGCGGCACTTAATATGTCGGAAACTTTGAATATATTGATTTAATCTAAGACCGTATACAAAATTGAACGTGCGGATTCAGACAAATTCAGAGCATGCAGAGAGAACAGTGAAACTTTGGAGCACTTTCTTTGTCACTGTCAGGCTTTCGCCGAAATTAGATCCAAATATCTTGGAAGTGATATTATAACATCCCTCACAAACGCAGATTTAAAAGTTCTTAGGAAATACGTCCAGGAAACTGAGTTTCTGAACATCGTGAATACTATATAAGGTTTTTAGTTTTATCAACAAACATTTCCATGAAAAGGAGCGCACAACAGGCATGATAGTGGCCTAGGTGTATTTCTTCAGATTTGATGTAGATACATCCTCCTATCAACCTAACCTGACATTTTCTTTAGAAAATGTTGCTTCTATTAAGATTTCCAAAAGAATGTCTTTCTCCTGTTATAATTTTCTATAGAAAAAATTGTCTCTACATCCATATATTAACAGGTTTTGTCTATTTTATATTTTGTTCCTTTCAATAGCAGAAAATTGAAAATAAAAAACTTTCCGTTGAATTTTGTTTTAGCAGACTTTTCATTTAATCAAAACAATTTAGACATTAATTAATTGTTTAGAAAATTTTAAGTAAAAGGTGTGAATAAGCAAAACAAAAAAACAAAAAAAAAAAAAAAAAAAAAAAAACCAAAATTAAATGAAACAAATATAGAAATAAAGCAAAACTAAAAATGAATCGAAATTTTGTTGTTAAGCATCGTTAATTATAGATATAGACTTGTTAGATTTAACTAAAAAGTTTATAGATTTATGGGTTTATATTGGGGGAAATATTCAAAATAATTTTTCTAATAGTGATTTATTTTTATATTTATATATATTTATTTTAAACCGAAACCATTTTTATAACACTTTTTTATACATTGTGAAAAAGGTGTTAATTGTGCTATAGACTAAATTTAAACTAAAATTTTTAGAGAATATGTTAAATTTTTAAATTTTAATTAAATATTTATAAAAATCTTTTATATTTCTCTTTAAATTATCTTTCTCTTATTAAAATTCCACTTTTAAAAGTTTCTATGGAAGATTTGCATCTATTAAAATTCTGTAAAGATTTTCAATAGACACCAGTTAGAAAGTATACTCGGATAAACCAATCGGCTTAGAATATTTTTCGGTATGTATGTATGTCCGTCTGTCTGTCTGTCTGTCTGTCTGTCTGTCTGTCTGTATGTATGTCTGTCTGTCTGTCTGTCTGTCTGTCTGTCTGTCTGTCTGTCTGTATGTCTGTATGTCTGTCTGTCTATCCGTTTTTCTCTTATGAATGAATCGGATAAATGAGAAGTGTGCTGGGTTGAATGATGATGGATGAAAGGTATCATAAACAAGTGGTACCATTAAATTTTCCTTCCTTGTCCAGGTATGTTCAGAGTAAACTCTGTTCATACCAGAATTACCACAGTGTGTCCCTGTGAGTAAGAACAAAGTCTCGGCTTATTTGATGGATTCGTACTTCGGTCTACAGATTACGTCTTTAGGTGCTATTGCCGAATCAACAGAGGCCATCCCATCTGCGTGGTTGTAAACGGAAGTGATCATCTCGGAAGTTAAGCAACGGGGCAGCAATGGTTAGAGATTGGATAGCTCGAACACTTGAGCAAAGTGCTTGTACATGGACCGGCTTTAGCCATGTACAGAAATTGCCACCTGATTTCTTCATTGAGGATTGAAAGGGCATTGGCGAGTCGTCACAAAGCTCACCCAGTGGTTGAAAAAGACCACCGTGAGATAGGCCAACATGGCGGGTACTTACTTAAAGCACTTCGACTTCAATGTCTGTCCGTCAATGTAAATCCTGTAACCAAACTTCAGGCCGCAATTTTGAAGATAATTTTAGGAGAATCGATCCAAAGACGAATCCTATTGAAAGTGGTTAAAGTCAGTTCATTGTTTCACCTAACTCCCAACAAAAAAACAGCAACATTTTTGTTTGCTTTTTTGTCGGATCATACACTTTCAAAAGTGTCATAATATCAATCAACGACTGATTATACATTCTCATAAGTTTTAAAAGGACTTTTCTTTTAAGTTCTGTTTCTTAAATGCTCCAAACAGAGTCTTAAATTCTCCTTTGTTTATTATTAAAATTAGCTTTTTAAAAATCCACTGATTTAAAAACTGCAATTTTTCAAAAGTTTAACTATTTAAACAACAATTTCCAAAGAAACCTATAATTGTACATTATGTCTGTGTGCCAGTCCATATACATATATAATTTAAAGTCAAGTACAGTTACTTATAATTACTTGACACTTAACTGTTATATCCGCTTGCATGCTAATTAACGTCATATTAAAAACACCAAAAGTACAGCAAAAAAAAAAAACTTTTATTTTCTATTTTTCACTTTTTCCTTTTTAGCCATTCGTCCATGCAATACATGTTTCCATACTTTCCTTGTTGCTCATTTGTTGGAAGTAGTTATTTTTTATATATATATTTTTTTGTTCTTGCAACTTTAAACTGATTACATTAACTTAAACTGACAGTTGTATTTTTAGTTGTTATTTTTTTGCTTTCTCTCTATTGTTGTTTTTGTTGCTATTTTGGCTAAATGAACCAGTTACCAGCCAAATGAAAACCTGATGTATACTTTAATGTAATTTTCCTTTTTATTTTTTGAAAAACTTGGGAAGAATGTGGAAATAAAGATAAAAAAAGGAAGAAATTACCACCATCTTGCTGTATTCATGCACGAGTTGTTTATTTTAGTTTTTGCATTTTCTTTAAAAGTTTTCTCCTCCATTAAAGTCAAGTTGAAATTTCAGATTTTCTTTTCTGTGAAATAAATAACGCTAAGAGTCCTTGTTGCCTTGCAGAACTATAAACTTTGTCTGGCTAATGAGTCTGTTGTGGTTAATTAGTTTAATTGTTGTTAAAATCTATGCACAAAACTAAAGTTTTCATTTCAAATCTTAATTTAAAATAAATTTTCTTTTAACCGTTCTTTATTAAAAAGCTTTATCACGAAAACTCACCTCTCTGTTAACAGCTGCATCAATTTCCTGTTGTTTTGCAAACGGTTAACATAACTTCTTAAAGCTTTCATTAAGACTTTCTGTGAATAATAAAAACTTTACGCTGTTTATAACATAAGAACATTTCTGTTATGTAAGTTTATTTTACATTGTAATACTTAAGTAAGTCTCTTCAAAATAATATTGTGTCCTAAAGAGTATTAGAAGAGGAAATTTAACTCTTGAATTTGAGTTTTTCCTGTTTTTTCGTAATAATGCTTAAATGAAGCATTTAGTTTGTTTATTTTTATATAACTTAAACTTAATAGAAAACCAATTTAATCAGTCATTCGTGGAATAAAATTATTTTTGTACCCTACACAATTTAACGAGGTTAGTTGTCGTTAGACCTTTTCGAAAGTTTGATACAAATATGCATTAGATTTTCCGAAATTGTGTAGGTTGTATAATACGTTCGAATAGGTTGATACATCGAATTCGAAAAAACACACCTAGGCCACTATCGGGTCTGTTGTGCGCTTCTTTTCTTGGAAAAAAATTTGTTGGTGAAATAGAAAAAACATCTTATATGGTATGCACTGAATATATTATCGTCCGATGTTTAGAAACTCAGTCTTCTGGACGAAATTCCTAAGAATTTTCTTATCAGTGTTAGTGAGGAATGTTATATTCGTAATAATATCACTTCCAAGATATTTGGATCTTATTTCGAAGAAGGCCTGACAAAGTTGCCCAGAATTTCACTATCCTCTCTAGGTGCTCTATATTAGTCTGAATCTTCACGTCCAATTTTGTATAGGTGTTCCCGAAATCCTGTAAATCCACTCAGAATACATATTATTCCAGCAAAAACTAGGTAATGGCTTTCAATTGTAATTACTTACCTTACAACATACTTTTCAATGACTCCTGCATATTGCCTGGATTACATAGAAGTAGTCTAATAAGGTCTTACTAATAATGTGTTATATAAATATTTTCTAATTCATTAGACATCTCGCCAGTGAAGATATGGAAGCTGTATACGTTTTTACATCCGATTTAAAATGCCTACTTTTTCTAATTACTTGTAATCGTTTGTGTTATGTACTTACGTGACAATGACATCATCATGTTAAAAAAAATGACTTAAAATGCTATTATGTAAGTAAAGGGTTTCAAAGGGTCCATTTAACAAAAAAACCAGTATTCGAAATACCCCATGGTGCGCCCGGTCGAAGGCCATCTATCCAGTACACTTTTTAAAAGCATTCCAAAATGAAACATACACCAAATTTAGGAGCAATTCTTTTCGGGATAAGAGTGTCCCTTTCTTATATTCTAAACAAATTTTCCGATACATTTCTGTTAAAAAGTGACATAATGTAAGTGGACATTATGTCGCTTTATGGTGTGTCATAAGGTCTATGGACATTATGACACGCCACCGGTAAACGGCAGTATATTTTCGTTTCTGTGACTTCAATCTAAAACCCTAGGTCAGCTTTGACCCCTAATTTAGAGCCATTCGTGCAGCAACGGATTCCGATTGACCATGACATTCTATCTGGTATAAGTGTTTCAAAGTTTCCGACACATTTATGACGTGTTCATAATACATCAATACGACTAAAGTAACCTATGAAATCCTGTAGCTCACCATCCAAAAATAAATAAAATTTACATATATTTCTTTCTACACTAAAAGATACAGTGACGAAATTTTTCTCTAGATCAATAGTTAATGATTTTAAAATAAACAATTGTCACAAAAAAATACACACACTCTCTCATACTCTTTCACAACCAACCCCTTATTACATACAATACAAAAACATAAATAAAATGCCGGTAAATATGCAACAATTTCGTAAAACAACAAACTCTCTTTAAACACCACACAGAACACCCACAATTTACTCTTAAATAACAAAAATTTGTCACTTTTTCTCTCTGTCTCTCTCAACAATAAAGACGTAAGCGAAAAAAGCTTAGATCCTTGTCAATGACTGTTGCGTTAAAGTTGGTTTAAGAAAATATATGAAAAAAGCTTTTCAGTTTGAATTTAGATTTCGTAACAAATTAAACGTGTCCTTTGGAACAAACGGAAGAATGAAACTATTTAAAGAAAATTTAAATTAAAAGAAATATTTCTAATTACAAAAACAAACAAGCAATCATTGAATAAAAATTAAAGAAAATTTATAAAACATAAGAAAAAAATTCTTTAAAATAAGTTTTTTTCTGAAATTAAATTATATTAAAATGTTTGTTTAAACGGAAATAACGGTAATAAAATTTAATGTTATGGTAGGCGTGTGTTAAGTGAAATAACCTTAAAAACAAGAAGTTTTCTATATTTTTTAAGACTTTAAAGATAATTCTCTAAAATATTTATAAAAATATAAATCAAAGTCTAGTTGTTAAAAAGTGTGTTACGTTAAAAAATTTCCATAAAAATGTATTTTTGAAAAAAAAAAGTTTTAAATAAAGATAACCAGAAACCTAGTACATATAAAAAAACAAAAAAGAATATGTTTCTAAAAAATTTTTGTTAAGTCCGCAAAGATAAATTAAAGCAACAGCAATAGCAACAAAAAATAATAAAAAACAACTACAACAATTGGTGTGTCTACAGCATACTAACAGCAACAACGTTGTACACCCCTTTAATTGAAGGCAAGAAGAAAAAAATATACTCATTCTCTTTTTTTTAGATTGAATTATTTTTATCCTTTTTTCTACTTTTTTTATAAATATAAAACGAAATGATGGCAGGATTCTAACACACACACTCACTCCTAATTATACTTGTACATTTGCCAGCAACTGCTTTTACTCCTTCTTCAAAATTTTTTTGTTGTTGCTGCTTTTAACTAAAAAAACACGGTGTTGTACTTGTGTTGCATGAAAGGTTGACTGACAGTGTTTATGTATGCGTGACTTTTTGTGTCTGCTTTTGAAAAAAATATAAGAGGAACGAAAAAACGGAAAAAATTCACAAGTATTATATAAAAATGTGTATTTATGTGTTTAGTCTAAAATAAAATATAAATAGAAGTGGTTACAATAATAGCATGCGAGTGAGATATAACTATTTTAGCAGAATCGCAACTTTTAAAATAAATGACATTTTACCATAGAATCTTATAAACTAAATAAATTCGGAAACTGTCAAGATTATTTATCAATTATTTACTCGTCTGTGAACTTTTATTACTTACTGTAGCTTCCAAATTAACTTTATTATATATTGCTTATGACTACATTATTTAAATATAAAATAATTTTCCGTTAATTTTCAAGTGGTTCAGTCAATGATATTCGATTTAAAAATTGTAAAATCCACTTATTTTGGATCTCTAAAGTATATTTTTTAGATAACACAGGTTGACAAATTTTTAAACCCAGAGACCAATGTAAAATTTTCTAAAGGATTGAGTTTCTATGAATCCAAATCTGAATCCGAAGATATCTCGAAAATGAAAGAAGATATGTCAGATGTTAAACCTTTATTTAAAATTTGACTGAATAGACCTTCAGATGGCATAAAACATTTCATAATTAAGGCTGTGTTGGCGCTGTTATAACGTATCAAAAGGGACAAAATAGCGTTTTTTTAAACTTCAGGGCACGATATCTCGAATTCCACATGTGATAGAGAATAGTTTTGGATTCAGCGCGGCTCAATCCTCTACAAAAGTATAATTTGGTCTCTTTTTGACGGCCTGTGTAATCAAAACAGAAAGAAATACTCTCTATATGAAAATGAAAATTAGAGTGACCCATACATAGCACAGCATGTTATCCTTATCATGTAGGAATACGGAACACCAAAAAAAAATAAAAAATACTTTTTTTGAATGGTCCTCATTTCCTTCCAGCGATAGAAAATCCTCACCTCAGTATAATTTGTGAAAAAAATATCTAATTTTTTTTTTTTTTTTGAAATATGTCTCAAAAAGTACCTTTTTTGAGCTTATTATGTGAAAAATAGTTAAAATGTTCTTTGGAGAGTGTTTTTGGTCCACAAAATTATTTTTGTATGCTTGATAGGTATATTATTTGCTTTTTAACGAATTAGGTGTCAAAATTGTCATAATTTTTAGCTCATACAGAAAAATGTTTAACAAATATGTAGTTTAATATTTGGTTTTGTCCATTTCAGAATTTTTTAAATTATTTTGGAATTTATGTATATGTCCCTTATAATGAATAAACTAAAGGTCGTCTTTTGGACTAAAAATAACTTAAGAAAATTTTGGTCCTACACCCACCTTAAAGTATACCGATCGACTCAGAATCACTTTCTGAGTCGATTAAGACATGTCCGTCCGTCTGTCCGGCTGGCTAGCTGCCATGTAAACTTTGTGCGCAAGATACAGGCCACAATTTTCAAGATATTTTGATAAAATTTGGACCATACGAGTTTTTTGTATGTATAGACTGACTCTTAGGGTCATCAAGTGATTCAGAGATAAAGCATACAATAGTGTAACAACTTATGAATAAAGCATAAATGGTGACAAAGTTATAGGTGCCATCTGTATCAGGGTTTGAAAATATCAGTGCAAACAATGATCCGCTATAGTTTGAAAATAACTAATGCAAAAAGACTAAAATGTTGGAAATTTAATTGTCTATAGAAATTTAGTAGCATTTGAAGTCATAGAAATCCCAATAAACAAGATATTTGTAAAAAATTGGCGTGTATTGAATTAATAATGACTTTTAGTCCCTTAATTGCGACCTTAAGACGAAGCCCAAAATAATGCTCATTTTTCAACTAATTATCTTGTTTTATGATGGGAATATACATATTGATTTTGTCGTGGTATTGAGTTCTTATACAATTTTAATTGTACCTAGCTTTGTCCGTCTGTTTGTATAGTTCCTGATGTACTGTACATGAAGTCCATATAAAAAAGTACATTGCTCAAGTTGTCGAGTTGTCTAATGTCTGTGTCACAGCAGCCGAAGCAATCTTCAATATAAAAAATGAAGCAGTCCTCGACAGGAAGTAGAATATACTGAAATGTGGTCTCGCCAACTCCATAACACACATCCACAAATAGTATCTCTTGATTTGACAACTACACGTAGAGACATGTAGTATCAGTGCACAGAAAAAACTAAAAATATGTTTCAATTATCAAAATAATTGTATCAAGCAAGTTTTGCACCTATCACCAAAATGATGATATCAATTATCAAATTTGTAAAAAAATTAAAAAATACTTTTTTTTTCCAAATAACGAATTTATCAGAACAATTAATACCAATAATTGAGACAAAATTTAAAATTGATTAATTCATTAATTGTATAAATTAAATATTTAATAAAAATAAAATCTAATTTTTATTAATTTATTAATCAAATTAATTAGTTTGGTAGAAAATGTATTAAAAACCAATTAAGTTGATGATTAAAACAACCAAATTATTAACTGATTACTCACAATGTTAAAGGAATGATTGACCTTTAACAATGCGTTGAGCATATACAAAAAATATCACTTTATTGTCAAATTTTAACATATAAAGTGTTTTATAAATTGTCAGGAAACTTGAATATTATATGCCTAAAATCGTATTGACTACTTAAGAATTATAAACATTGTTAGCATAAGAAATCAAAATAAAATATTTAAAAAAAAAACTAAAATAGAAAAGTTGGCCAGAAGATTTTTTTCAATCAATTAAAAAATTAATTGAATCAATTAAAAATTTAATCAAATTTGTAAACTTAGATTTTAAACAACGAGATAATTAAGACAAATAAAAAATTGCTTAAATTAAAACTAAAGAAAGAGAAAAACATGTTAATTAAAAATAAACTACTGATAATTTTTTCTGTGTGTGCCCATCAGTCATGCAGAAAATGTTGAGAGCGAACTGCACAGTCTGAACTGAACAATAACATCAACAGCACAGATCTTTGGAACTTTGTCAACGAGGAACCCAAGCAAATATAAAAAACGCAGAAAATAGGGATGGATTGAACCATCAGAATACTCCTAATAGTATAACAAGGATGGCTCTAGAGAGGAATCTTTAGGGATCAAGGAAACTGCAGAGATGCTTTGTGGAAGCCATATGCTCCCTTGGTAATAAGTGACGAAAGAATCAATCTATAAAGACCTAAGTCCATTATATGGCTGTATTTTGAAATACACTTTAAATTTACGAAAATATACTTTTTTAGGTGATAACATTCTAATAAATAAATTTGCGATGCACAAATTATTAAAACAAAGATAATTCCCAGAGAATATTTTTAAAGTCTTTAACAAAAATTCTGACCTAAAATTTTTTCTTAACATATTACGATACTATCAAATTCTATGGCCATGACTCCATATCTTCTCAAACTATTCATTTTGTAATTTTGCTAATTTTGAGCACCCAACTACTATAAATTCACAAAAAATTTAACAAAAATATAAATACACTTTGTTTTCCTTTTTCCATCGTCTAGTAATAAAATCAATATTTAACCTTCTAATAAAGAAAAGGATTTAAGTGAAAAATTAAGGCAAAAAACAATAACAGAAGTTTCTATTTCTTTTTTTTCACAAAAAGTTCATATTGAACAGGTATTTTTTCCCAACTTTTGTTAATTCCGTGAGCAAATAATTCATTATTGTTTGTGGTGCGAAAAAGGTCATAAACCGTTAAAAACCCTGTCACGATTACCAACTAAATTAAAACAAAAGGATAAGAAGAAAATACCCTCAAGTTTTATATAAAGAAAAAAACTTGACATTTATATGTTAAAAATCGCATAAATGGTATTTCGTCATTTAGACTTATGCAGTACATCTCTACGTTTCATTTTATTTATATTTAGTATGTAGTAAAATATATTATTTATAGTTTAAAATACCTTTAGGTGTTTTGTAGTTTTAAATAAATATTTGTTATTCATTAAATTTTTTTATTCATATTTACCATAAATTGTAATAATTTTGCTGCAAATTAAATATTTAGCTTTTATATTTATAAACCAAATAAATGAAGTTTTTTTTGTAATTTTATTTTGATTTTACTCTTTGGAAAATTCAATTTTGTTATGCAACATTTTAGGTTTTGTTTTTCTGTTTTTTTTTTTTTTTTTTTTAGTTTTTGTATAAAATTTAACAGAGTAGCTAAATTTTTGTAAATTTACCTTGAATGACCTTTATGGCTTACGTGGATGTCTGCTTGTTGCCATTTTTGGCATATTTGCCACATCCTTCACTTCATTGTACATACACATTTTGGAAAAAAATAAAAAACCAGCTGTTGGTTTGTTGTTGTTGGAATATTGGTTAAATTGAAATTTTGTTTATGAGAAATAAATATAAATTTTTATATTTTTGTTATTTTCAAAATAATTTGTTTGCTTTACAATTTTCTTAACCCTTAAACATAAACCACTGGAAACGGTCGTTGATTTCTTCTAGGAACCATTTTTATATAAATTACTCTAGAATACTAAGATCTTGCTAATTAGCACCGCTTTTACTAGAAATATATTTATTATTGTAAAATGTTTGTTATTTTAAGGGGTACAATAAAAAAACTTTTTTTTACTTAAATTCATAAAAGTAAAAGTTAGAAAAAAGTAATTAACTGATTGCTTTTTGGCATAAAAGAAAACTGGGGGAAACATTTTGCTACTTTCTAGTCTAGGCTTAAATTTAAAAACCGAAATGTTTTAGCATTTGCCGTTATTAAACAAGTTAGATTTTATAGTCGGACATGGCCGATCATATGATACCCAACACCAGTGACTATGTTACAAATTTAGATTATTTTTTTAATAATAAAGTATTTAATTTCATTTCTACCTTAATTCAGAAGTATTTTCATAATTTGTTGACAAAAAAGAGATTTTCTAAAAGAGGGGTTATATGGGTGCGGGAGGTTAACATAGTCCTTTCCTTATAATTTTTGGTAGAGAGATTTACGTCTACATCAGTTATTTATGTATAATATCATCGTGATATTAGTGTCTACAAATGAATTTTGAGCATCAAGTCATTTTCTGAAGGGGACTTAGTATGGGGGACAGGGTCAAATGAGGCCCGATTATTTCGGTAATCAGCAGTATCATTAAGACTTATACAAAACTAAGTTTTGCCTATTTTTGAAGTAATACAAGAACATTTAACATATTTATGAGCTCAAAAGCCCTATATCTTGACAATTGCGACCTGTAGAGTGCACACAAGGTTTATATGAACTCAAAGACGGACAGACGGAGGGACGGACATAGGCAAAACGACTCAGGTGGGTGTAGGACCAATATTTTTGGGTGTTACAAACATTAATCACAAACGCATAATACCCTTCCCACTATAGTGGGGTAGGGTATAAAAATGATGAATAAATATTTTGTACTTAATATAGTTGTCGTTGTTTAAATTAAAGAGGGACTATACACTCCCACCAAAAATTTGGTAATGACTTATGCTCACACAATCACTTACTTGTCAATGGCTACTCATACTGACTGCATTTTTTCTAAGTATTCTAATAATGACTTATACATAATCATGTACATAGTAAGAACTTTTTTAAAGTTTTTTCACTTTATTTCCGAGAGACCACGGTTCGTATTTCGTGTCGGCTACTTTTTCACTACCTTTTTTTAAGTCCTTACTTATGTGCTTATTTGTAAGCGATTTGAAACATGTTTATTTGCTTCTTAACTCATTACCATATAACCTAAGTTTTTGCTGAGTAAGATAAGTAAGTAAGATACTCTTTTGAGTCCTAGAACTAATCAAATCAAATTCAAATAACACGTTGTGAATGGAATCATTTGCCAGAGAGAGAGAGAGTTCTTGATCTGTCGAAGCAAATAGCAGTGAGAAGGGGTAAGGCCTGTACTATAAGGCGGAAGAGGAGAAACTTTCCAACTACTTCTTTTAAAATAGATTGCACTCCGTTTAAACTGTACTTGGCCAGACCTGTGATGATTTGGACAGATTTCAAAAGTTCTTAATAGATAGAAGGCTTTTGGTGCCACCAAATTCAGAACACCGCTTGGTGTCGATTGGGCTTTGCTGGCATTTCGTGTTATGTTAATGGATCACAATAAATGATTTGGTCTAAAAACTATTTCCTTTATTTAACGTTTAAGCAACATATTGACATGCAAAATTATCCGGCAAGGTCTCCCATTGCCCCCAAACGTTTTGAAATTTGAAACTCCCAATGAAGTAATGTCTCCAATTCTTGGTCTCTAAACTTTAACGGTACAAAACTTCTAAACGACACAAACTATCTCTTACTAGTTGAAATTGAAGCATAATTTATACAGAATTTTAATAGAAATCAATTAATATTGATCAAAATGATTTCGAATAATTAAGTCGTATTAACATACTAAAACAACTCCCTAATATACATATAATATTCCAATAACAATTACAATTTAACTTTATTAAAGAATCATCTAACTATATTTAGCTCAGATGTTCTCTGTTGTAAATCCATTATTACAAATTTCTTACTAATGGTAAAATCAACATTAATATTTATTATTCTTACTAACAACAAGGAATTTGCATATTTTATATGGTCTTGTATTCATGCAATATATTAATAGTTTCCCTTACTTCCACCTCCGTTTCATTCTTCTTTTTTTCTCTCTCTCTACGCCTTTCTTTGAATATTCCTTGTTGCTTTTGGCAGGTCAAAATTATATAAACAATTGTATATTTGTGCAGCCACCGTCAAACTAACTGACTGACTGGCTGGCTGGCTAGCTGAATGAATGAATGAATAATAAAACGACGACTGACTGTTGCACAATAAAATCCTTGGAAAATTTTACTGCAAAAAAACGACTGTATATGAAGCTATAACTTCGTCAGGACCCTGCAGTTTTAGAAGGAGCTTATGTATCGTTGGATTTTTTTTCTAAATTTGGGTGATTTGAAACATTTGCAAAGTAAACGGTAGTTAATCTACATTTTGGTTTCCCCAACTGATGTAGGGGAAAGTCATTTGCCACTTTGGTGTCCCTAAATAATCTAAATAGTAGTCACATTCACTTTTATTCACCACTGTTATTATAAATATTAGAAGTTATGTATTGATAAGTCAATACATAACCGTAGTGAATAGTGGATAATCCTAAATATATGTAATAAACACTAGTTTGGGACAACCTACCCAAACAACAGGATATTTATTTGTGAGTGTAAGAGTGCTGTTAGCATACACTCACACAGTTACATACTCAAGTATAAAATACATATAAAACATTGTTTTGACAAGGTCATAACCTTTTATATCACAAAAATACTTAAACATTATAAGCAAATCCACTCACAACACATGTACATATTTACTTATACTTATATACCATATTTGTTTAGTATCATCATATACAATAACAAAAGTAAATAAACATTAAAGAAAAGCTAAACAAATAAGAATTTTCCGAACTAAAGCACGAGTATGTGCGAGTGTCAAAAAGAAAAGCGAAATAAAATGTAACGTTACCTTAACGTTAAGGAAATCCCTTTTTATATCCTTTCTGCCATATTAAATGGTTATTCAGCCATACATTTATTTTTCTCATTTCCGTTAAATCTTAGTCAATTTTCATTTTGTTGAGATTTGTATTGTATAACCTACAAATATTTTGAAATATTGCGAGCCTCCTGTTAACTTTTTTGTAGCAGAACTTGATACAGGAAATGAAGAGTTTGTTAAGGAAATCGCTACTTTGATCTTGGTATATCAATTGGAAAAAATGTTTTTGATTAAGCCATTTTAATAAAAGGAAAAAATCTCAGGTGGATCATGTTTTGTTGGGTTTATTTGTTTATTAATGTTGGCATACAGGTGTGGAAATATTGAATTGGTTTTATGAAAAGGGTCTGATAAAATCTAGTTTTTTTTTTTAATAAGGGGTTCAAAGGAAATCTGTTCGTACCATTAAGTAAAAGAATTTGTGTTTATTATTGTATTATTTAGATTGTCAGAAAGTTTAGCTATCTTAGAAGAGCCGAAAGAAAATCATTTTGATTTGAAAATTCTTGTGAAATTAAAAAAAAATGCACAGATTTGTGTTTATTATTTAATTTGTAACTAGAAAGTATTGGACATTTTGGCCATACAGGGTTTTATTGAAATGAGTGTAATTTTTTACCTACTGGTCCTAGCAAAAATTGTCCAAAGGAGTTCAGATAGCTATTTCTTCATTGTTTACAATTTTTTTTAATTTGTTCACATTTTTTTAACTTTTTTCATAATGGGTCTTTTTTTTTTGCTCAAAAGAAAGATTATGCAATTTTCTTTAAGGGCTTTATAGTCCCATATGGGATGCGAGTGCTATATCTAACAAAAAATTATTTTTTAATTCTAGAATAAATTTTTTCTTGCAATATTTGACATTAAATTTTCCCCTTTTTTCCAAAATGGACGTTTTTTGTATTTTTTTTTTTTTTTTGCTCAAAAGAAAGCTTAGGCCATTTCCTTTAAGAACTTCCTGATTACTTAAAAGCTATTTATAAAAAACATATATATTTTTTTGGAAACAACAAATAAATAGGTATCTGAACTCCTTTGGACAATTTTTGCTAGGACCAATAGGTGAAAAGTTACTCATTTGAATAAAACCCTTTATGACCCCCTCAAAGGTCCGGCAGTTCTTGACCGATAAAGCTGGTTTACTATTCCATAGTATTAACCTTGGTGCAAATTTCATTTTAAAAGTTGGGTCACTTAACACGAAATAGTTAGTTAGTTAGTACTTAGTTACGTAGTTAGTAGTTAGTTAGTTAGTTAGTTAGTTAGTAGTTAGTTAGTTAGTTAGTTAGTTAGTTAGTTAGTTAGTTAGTTAGTTAGTTAGTTAGTTTAGTTAGTTAGTTAGTTAGTTAGTTAGTTACGTTTAGTTAGTAGTTAGTTAGTTAGTTAGTTAGTTCGTTCGTTAGTTATTAGTTCGTTAGTTAGTTCGTTAGTTCGTTAGTTGTTAGTTGTTAGTTAGTTAGTTCTTTCGTTCGTTTCGTTCGTTCGTTCGTTCGTTCGTTAGTTTCGTTCGTTCGTTTCGTTCGTTCGTTCGTTCGTTCGTTCGTTCGTTGTTCGTTCGTTTTTTTGTTCGTTCGTTAGTTCGTTCGTTCGTTCGTTCGTTCGTTTCGTTCTTCGTCTTTTCTTCTTTTCGTTCGTTCGTTCCTTCCTTTTTGGCGTTCGTTCGTTCTTGTTCGTTCGTGTTCGTTCGTTCGTTCGTTTCGTTCGTTCGTTCGTTCGTTCGTTCGTTCGTTCGTTCGTTCGTTCGTTCGTTCGTTCGTTTGTTCGTTCGTTCGTTCGTTCGTTCGTTCTTTCGTTCGTTTTGTTCGTTCGTTCGTTCGTTCGTTCGTTCGTTCGTTTCGTTCGTTCGTTCGTTGTTCGTTCGTTCGTTTCGTTCGTTTCGTTCGTTCGTTCGTTCGTTCGTTCGTTCGTTCGTTCGTTCGTTTTCGTTCGTTTCGTTCGTTCGTTCGTTCGTTCGTTCGTTCGTTCGTTCGTTCTTCGTTCGTTCGTTCGTTCGTTTCGTTCGTTCTTGTTCGTTCGTTCGTTCGTTCGTTCGTTCGTTCGTTCGTTCGTTTCGTTCGTGTTCGTTCGTTCGTTCTTCGTTTCGTTGTTCGTTCGTTCGTCGTTCGTTCGTTCGTTTGTTCGTTCGTTCGTTCGTTCGTTCGTTCGTTCGTTCGTTCGTTCGTTCGTTCGTTCGTTCGTTCGTTCGTTCGTTCGTTCGTTCGTTCGTTCGTCTTCGTTCGTTCGTTCGTTCGTTCGTTCGTTCGTTCGTTCGTTCGTTCGTTCGTTCGTTCGTTCGTTCGTTCGTTTCGTTCGTTCGTTCTTCGTTGTTCGTTCGTTCGTTCGTTCGTTCGTTCGTTCGTTCGTTCGTTCTTCGTTCGTTCTTCGTTCGTTCTTTTCGTTCGTTCGTTCGTTTCGTTCGTTCGTTCTTCGTTCGTTCGTTCGTTCTTTGTTCGTTCGTTCGTTCGTTCTTTCGTTCGTTCGTTCGTTCGTTCGTTCGTTTTTCGTTCGTTCGTTCGTTCGTTCGTTCGTTCGTTCGTTCGTTCGTTCGTTCGTTCGTTCGTTCGTTTCGTTCGTTTCGTTTTCGTTCGTTCGTTCGTTCGTTTCGTTCGTTCGTTCGTTCGTTCTTCGTTCGTTCGTTCGTTCGTTCGTTCGTTCGTTCGTTCGTTCTTTCGTTCGTTCGTTCGTTCGTTCGTTCGTTCGTTCGTTCGTTCGTTTTTCGTTCGTTCGTTCGTTCGTTCGTTTTTCGTTCGTTCGTTCGTTCGTTTTTTTCGTTCGTTCGTTCGTTCGTTCGTTCGTTCGTTCGTTGTTCTTTCGTTCGTTCGTTCGTTCGTTCGTTCGTTCGTTCGTTCGTTCGTTCGTTCTTCGTTCGTTCTTCGTTCGTTCGTTCGTTCGTTCGTTCGTTCGTTCGTTTCGTTCGTTCGTTCGTTCGTCTTCGTTCGTTCGTTCGTTCGTTCGTTTCGTTCGTTCGTCGTTCGTTCGTTCGTTCGTTCGTTCGTTCTTCGTTTCGTTCGTTCTTCTTCGTTCGTTCGTTCTCGTTCGTTCGTTCGTTCGTTCGTTTCGTTCGTTCGTTCGTTCTTCGTTCGTTCGTTCGTTCGTTCGTTCGTTTTCGTTCGTTCGTTCGTTCGTTCGTCGTTCGTTCGTTCGTTCGTTCGTTCGTTCGTTCGTTCGTTCGTTTCGTTCGTTTTCGTTCGTTCGTTCGTTGTTCGTTCGTTCGTTCGTTCGTTCGTTCGTTCGTTCTTTCGTTTTCGTTCGTTCGTTCGTTCGTTTCGTTCGTTCGTTCGTTCGTTCCGTTCGTTCGTTCGTTCGTTCGTTCGTTCGTTCGTTTTTCGTTCGTTCGTTCTTCGTTCGTTCGTTCGTTCGTTCGTTCGTTCGTTCGTGTTCGTTCGTTCGTTCGTTCGTTCGTTCGTTCTTCGTTCTTTCTCTCGTCCTTTTCCCTTCTTTTTTCGCTTCTTTGGCGTTCCTTCCTTTTTGGCCGCTCGTTCCCCCCCCTCTTTTCCCTTTCTCTCTTCGCGCCTTTCCCCTCTTTTTCCTTTCCCTTCCCCTCCAGTTCCCTCCTCTATTAATTAACCAACAAATTGTTTGTTCTTCCACAAATACTTTTAATGTCTGACATTAGTTATCCAATATTCATCACACTTAAATGAAAATTTCGACTTCCTTATAAATAAGAACACTTACATTGTCAACGTCATCACAATTGTCGTCACTCGGTCGATTATTTTTATACATGTCTGTCTGTCTGCCTATATATTCACCTATTTATTTTTACACCTTATTTTCTCACCTATCTCTGGCCTTTAATTTATTTTATTTTTAACAATTTTGGCCTCTTTTCAAACAACTTTTAATGGCTGACTCTTTGGTGCTTGTTGGCTGTTTATAGAGTAGTCATTAAAGTTTTTCCTTTTCCTTTTTTACACTTATTTAATTTTTTTTCTTGTGAAAAAAGTATAAAACTTTTGTCAATAATTTCTTGGCTTCATGCTTTTAGTGTGGGTGCTTGAATTCTTCTATACTTTTTGATGTAAGTCATTTTTCCTAGGCTTTTGTTATTACGCTAGAGGTGTGTGTTATTTATCAGAAAGTGTAGAAGCTTATAAAAGCTAAATTCAATAACCGGAAGCCAAATATTGACTAGACTTTAATGAAATTATTTTTATTTAGTTGTTTGTTTTTGGCTTAAGGATTTTCTTGAGTTCTTACTCCTATGTTCGCATATTTATTAATGATTTATATTTGGTTTATAAAGCAACTTTGCTGTATAAAATTTCCTCTTTAAAGCTCCAATATTTATATTAATCGTTTATGAATATAGAAGTTAATGTTTAAGGGCTATTAAAGTAAGGGAAACGTTACAAAATTTATTTATTGTGCGATAAAGTTTTATGAGTGATAAAAATGTATTTAATCAAAAAATTAATTTGTCGAAATTAGAACGAATTATGGCAAATTTTTGTTTACCAGCATAAGAAGGAAATGTTTTGATAGATGTGGGTAGATAATTGAAATAATCTGATATTAGGTAATAAAGTTAAGGGATTTGTAAAGGAAAGTATTTAAAGGAGATATTTAAATAAAAATTTTGTGGCATTGTGAATTGTTTGTCAAGATTTAAATGATTTTGATATATATATTTTTTAGCTTCTATTAAACATTTTATTTGACCATAATAACTATATATAACAAAATTTTATGGTTGTATCATGTTATTAAACTTAATTATATTTTCATATAATAATTATATTATTTTAACCGTAAATTTTTTATTATTTCTTTTTAGGTGAGTTTCTAAAGTTGTTAATGAAAATATTATACCGATTACAATATTTTCAGAATTATGTAAGTAAGAATGTTATTAAATTTTTGAATTTTAAAAATATAAATATTAAAATGTTCACAAAACAAGGTCAGTTGAGTCAAAGCTTCCCGACCGTTTTACTCAATATTGTTTTTATCAGATATTACAACGTGGTACCAAGCGTTGTCATTGTACTATTACTCATTCAAGTCTGACCACATATTCTAGGCATTTTTCGAATAAACGAATCATATATGCAAAATCATCTTTGACGGTCACGGTACCCAATTTTCCTTCATTTGATATTTAGATTAAAATTATTGTTTCCTCACTCCTACCTTCCTTATAAATTTTAAAGCAATTTAACGCTACTAATAAAAAATAACTACTATTTTAAATTCAAATTGTTTAATTTGATTTTAATCGTCCATTTAGAGGCCATATTTAAATAATTAAAAATTAAAAGTGCATAAATAATAGAAAAGCCATGTAATGGAAACCAAAAACAAAACAAAAACGTGGAACAAAAATCCATTACTATTCATTTTATTTTAATTAAAAACGCACTTAAATCACACATTATAATACTACTGCAAATCCTTTATGTGTATCGCTGGCAACCCAGCAAACAATTTCGATAATAATTTACAATTTTGCCAATTACTTATAGGAAATCAATAAAAAATTTAGATATTAAGATTTTTTAATTGTTTATCTAGACAATGTAAAGCTGATTTGTATTTCTGAAAGGTTGTAGTTAATTTGGTATAAAAGTGCATCCTATAAGAATGAATGACCAACTAATACAGTTTAATGCAACATGGTCAGCAAATTAGATTTTCATTCTATAACCTGTCACAGATAGGCTAAGTCATCAGCAACTCAAACAGCCTTAACATTAGGTATCAGGTGCTGATGTTTGTAACATCCAAAAATATTGGTCCTACACCCACCTTTAACATACCAATCTATCCTTCCTTTCGTTCTTCAATCCAAAAATATTGGTCCTACACCCACCTTTAACATACCAATCTATCCTTCCTTTCGTTCTTCTGTCTGTCTATCTGTCTGTCTGTCTGTCTGTCTGTCTGTCTGTCTGTCTGTCTGTCTGTCTGTCTGTCTGTCTGTCTGACTGTCTATCTGTCCGACTGTCCGTCTATGTGTCCATACACGTTAAAGGTTGCCATTTTCACAATAATTTTATGAAATTTTGCCCATGTCCGGCTAAATATTCATATTTGTTTTGTAGTTGATTCATTCAAAATTTGATTACAGACAAAAACAAAATTATAAATATTTAAATTCTTCCCAAAATGCTTGCTGGGTATCCAAATGACACATATTTACTAAATTTGCACTATTATGGCAGAGAGAGTACATGAAAATGTACTCTCTCTGAGAGTACAGGCAGACGCCTGTCTGTCTGTCTGTCTGACTGACTGTCTATCTGTCTGACTGTCCGTCTATGTGTCCATACACGTTAAAGGTTGCCATTTTCAAGATAATTTTATGAAATTTGGCCCATGTCCGGCTAAATATTCATATTTGTTTTGTAATTGATTCATTCAAAATTTGATTACAGACAAAAACAAAATTATAAATTTTTAAATTCTTCCCAAAATGCTTGCTGGGTATCCAAATGACACATATTTACTAAATTTGCACTATTATGGCAGAGAGAGTATATGAAAATGTGTGCGTGTAAAGACACATACAATATTTTATGAGTATAACAAAATTTTAATAAAATATAATGCGATTTAAAAAAAAAACTCAAATCCCAGCATTTGAAACCCCCTTAATTTTACTTGTTTGGTCGAAAAAAAAAATCCATATTAAAAAATACTAAAATATAAAAAAAGAGCTTATGCAAATTTGCTTTGTTCCTTAGTTGAGTTTTTTTTCTAATACAATTTTGTTTGTGGGTGCTTTTTTCGTATTTTACTTTATTTTTGTTTTCTCTATTTTCTATATTTTTTTATGATATTATGTCAGCAAAATAAAACTGTATTAGAATACAAGCTTGTGAACGTTAAATACTTTAGATTTGTTGTCGTTGTCGCTGTTCATTCCCTTTAGTACCAAAAGGGTGTGTAAAAATAGTACTTCCATTCGTATTTCAAAAAGGGCTGCAGTATAAAAATTAATGGGTTTGTAACTACGTTGTTTGGTTTTTGTAGTCTTTGTTGTTTTTGCGGATATTAAATTAAAAATGTAGAAAGAAATTCGTCATTAAAATATAATAGAAAGTCAAATAAGAAAAAAAAGCGAAAAAAATTCTACACAAACGCCCAATAAACTTATTTGAATAATGAACTAAAGCTGGATGGTGTACAACAAGAAGATGAAAAAATATATTTTTTATAATACTTATCAGAGAGGTTTAGTTCTTGTTCTTTTGATTTAGTTTTTACCATAATGAGTTAAGATAGTGTTTTGCTGGATTTTGGGATTATGGAAACGGAAAAGTTTAAAATTTATAAGAATTAGTTTCTTATAGACTTTCTTTATAGACTTTCTAAGGATTCAAGATTAGAAATTAGTCTAATTATTTAATTTTAATCTTTCAAACAGAATTTGTTTTAAAAGAAAAAACTTCTGAAATAGAAATTTGACTGAGAAGCATATTTAGGCAGAAATTAGAAAAATTTTCTGTAGAAAATTGATAATGAGATACTTTTTCTATAGAAAATTGACACTGAGAGATTTTTTTTTAAAAAAAGGACAATTTTATGATAATTGATAATTTTCTACAGAAAAACTGTAAGAGAAATTTTCCATAGAAAATTATGAGAGTAATTTTTTATAGAAAATTATGAGAGTAATTTTTTATAGAAAATTATGAGAGTAATTTTTTATAGACAATTATGAGAGTAATTTTTTATAGACAATTATGAGAGTAATTTTTTATAGAAAATTATTAGTGGGAGAAATTTTCTATAGAAAATTATTAGTGAGAGAAATTTTCTATAGAAAGTTGTCAGCAAGAGAAATTTTCTATAGAAAGTTGTCAGAGAGAGAAATTTTTTATAGAAAATAATTAGTGTGAGAAATTTTCTATAGAAAATTGTTAATGGGAGAAATTTTTCTACAAAAAATTATTAGTGAGAGAAATTTTCTATAAAGAATTATTAGCGAGAGAATTTTTTTATAGAAAATTGTTAATGAGAGAAATTTTCTATAAAAAATTATTCTTGAGGGAAATTTTCTAAATATTTTGTATACAAAATTATTAGTGAGAGAAATTTTCTATACAAAATTATTACTGAGAGAAATTTTGTATAGAAAATTATTACTGAGAGAAATTTTCTATAGAAAAATATTATATATATAGATAGAAAATTGTCAGCGAGGGAAATTTTCTATAGAAAATTATCAGTGAGAGAAATTTTCTACAGAAAATTATTAGTGAGACAAATTTTCTATAGAAAATTATCAGTGAAAGAAATTTTCTATAGAAAATAATCAGTGAGAGAAATTTTCTATAGAAAATTATCAGTGAGAGAATTTTTCTATAGAAAATTTTCAGTGAGAGAAATTTCTTATAGAAAATTGTCACTGAGAGAAATTTTGTATAGAAAAATTTTCTATAAAAAATTGTCAGTGAGAGAAATTTTCTATAGAAAATTTAAACAAAGTTTCTACTGAGAGAATATATTATAGAAAGTTGTCAGCGAGACAACGTTTCTTTAGAAAATTGTCCGTTAAAAATTTGTTAGTGAAAATTTTTCCATAAAAAAAATGTTAGTGAAAGGTTTTCTATAGAAAATTGTTAAAGAACATTTTTTTATTGAAAATTTTAAGAAAAAAAAATCTATAAAAATCCTCAATACATTTGGTAGAGAGATTTTAACTCGTAAACCAGTAATGAGCTTTCATATCATTTTCTTAAGGGGAGCTTATATATGGGGTCAATCATATGCAGATTCTCATAAAAATCAGTAGAGAGGTTCTGATTCGTAAGAAACTTGTCGAATTTCATATCTATACTCGTACTTTTAAGGCAGTAATGAGCATTAAATTAATTATCTGAAGGGGATCTTATAGAGGGTAAGGTCAATTATGGACCGATCCACATAAAATTTGGTCAAAAGATTTTGTTTCGCTAGGAACTTACTTGGGTCGAATTTCATCGCTTTACTCGTATTTTTAAGCCAGTAATGATCGTTTAAGTAATTTTTTGAAGGGGACCTTATATGAGGGGTAGGGTAAATTAGGGTAAATTTGATAGAGAGGATTTGGCTTCATTGAAACTTATGTGTATTGAATTTCATCACTATACTCGTATTTTTAAGCCAGTAATGAGCGTTAAAGTCGTTTTCTAAAGGGGACCTTATATGGGGGATAGGGTCAATTATAGACCGATAAACATAAAATTTGGTAGAGAGGTTTTGGAACATAAGAGGCTTACTTATGTCAAATTTTTATAGATCTCATAAAATTTGGTAGGGAGATTTCGTATCATATGAAACTTATTTATGTCAATTTTCATTGCTATACTCGTACTTTAACAACAGTTATGTCCGTTAAAGCTGTTTTTCGTGGGTTCGCTTGTAAGGGGGCTATCCGAAAACGTAGTATTTTCGATATCAAACACACCTTACCTATACAGAATATTTCTGGAAAATTTCAATCCTCTAGCTCATTCCGTTCGAACTCTATCGTGCTTTCAACAGACAGACAGACGGACGGACAGCCATGGCTAGATCGTCTTAGAATTTAATAAGGACCCAGAATATATATTCTTTTGTGGGTCTATGAACAATATTACGATGTGTTACAAACGGAATGACAAAATCAATATACCCCCCATCTTTTTTGATGGTGGGTATACAAATTTGAAATTATTGAAAAACATTTTTTTAAATTATTAGAGAAAATTTTTTTTTAGAAAAAGTTAAATAAAAATTTGCAATAGAAAATTATTAGAGAACATATCTCTATAACAAATAATTTTAGAAAAACGTTCTACATGAAATGATAAGAGACAAAGTTTCTGTAGAAAAACATAAAAAAAAAATTATTTTCTATATAAATTATTGGTAGAAAATGTTTAAACCAGAGATCAAAAGACGGAGCTGCTCCTCACATCTGAGATTCTGGATATACATAGTTTAAAAAATACCATGTTTTCCCCTTGTTCAGTTTTAAAATAAAAGAACATCTGACATACATATCTATCTTATTTCTTCTTCGTTTCTTTTATTCCTTCGAAAAGTTAAACTTGGTCACTGGTTTTCGACTTTTTTAAAATTTTGTCGGCCGGAGTAATTGACTGAAGCATTCAAAAATCGATAGAGTATTATGTAGTCGACCTTGACTATATGTTTTCCTTTCTTGTTAAATTAAACAAAAATAAAACACAAGTCCTCCTCTCCTGCCAAATTGTATTAAAAAAATTTACTGCTAAAGCGAGTTAATAGATTATTTCAAGGCATTATTTTATTTTCATTTCTTTGGAATTACACTGTATTATTTTAATAAGATCTAATAAAGAAAATTGTGTATTTTTCCGACATTTTTTCTCAGTTCAAGGTTAAATGTTATTACAACAGCTATTTGTATGTAGATACAAGAACATTTAGAAATCTAATCCATAAAGCTTTTTCAAACGATACATATTTGATTAAATTCGGTTTTCATTGTCAACATCTATTACACTTAGCATATACAGACAGACATACAATACATTTGTTAAGTAATAGTTTTGTTAACATATACATTTTTGGTCCTTGGCATTAGATTGATAAAAGGCGTCAGATAAAAATAATGATCAAGTTTTATCAACATTTGACCAAATTAAATTGAATTTATGTAGTTTCTTTGAAATTGTTAAGACAACAAGAGAAGTTGAAGTGTTAGTAGTACTTCAGACTTGTTATGAACAACACATGTCAAACATTTAATATATTCAGCGGGCACAACCGCCATTACTCCTCCTCCTCCTCCTACTGCTATATCAACTTGTTAGTAATTCCACCAATAAATACATGTGTTATGGCCCACACTCTAAAGTTATTTATGGTAGTTGTGCATGCAGGAACATGTAGTAAGAGTCAGCCTCCTGCCTTCGCTTATTTATTCAACCACTCTAAGGATTATTTATAATTGTGCATAGTTTTACAATATCACGTCTTGTTAATTTATAGTTTTTTTTCTACTAAAATGGTTGTCATCATCTATACACTCCTACAAGTACAGGATAGTTTTTCATTCATGAATGAAGTTTTTTTCTTCTCTTGCTTGCCATTTAAGAGTAAAACATGCTACATGTTGGTATTCCAAGAAGTACTCATGAATGTTTATACAGCTCATCATAAAAATTCCTACTTTATTCCTGGACTATTTCAAGAGGTGTCAGCAAAAGAACAAGATAAAGTAGTGAATGAAGATAAAGAAGCTGTAGCTTACTAATGCGTTATATTAAGTAGGTTTTTGTAATAACATCTAAACAAAACACCTCATGATTGTAATTTGAAGAAAAAAGAAAATAAATATCACATTAAATAAATTAGTTTTAAGACTTTGAGGATTAACTAGGAAACGAATAAAGTTTATAATAAAATTTTATGTTTATGAATTATACAGCTATTGATTAAGGAAGTTATTATTTTCCGACATGTAGAGTTGTTAAATGTTCAGGAAAATTTATTTCCGATGTGTGTGCACAATGATGCGTAAAATATATATTTTAATGATTTGAATATAAAAAAAATATGGCGGCAAAATGGAGTTTAAATTTGTCTAAAATTATGGTATCAGTACAATGGAGATGGTATGAGGAGCTTGTGCTCATATTTATAGTAAACAAAAATTACTTCAATTCTAGTTAGTGCACTGACAGAAAACTTTTGCGTGAATCAAATAAAAATAAATAAAAAATTCTTTATAAATTTTTCAATGAGAATATTCTACAGAAAATTGTAAACAGTAAAATATACTTCAACAAAACACTTTGAGCTGAAGTGGAACTAAACTAGAACTGAACTAGAACTGAACTAGAACTGAACTAGAACTGAACTAGAACTGAACTAGAACTGAACTAGAACTGAACTAGAACTGAACTAGAACTGAACTAGAACTGAACTAGAACTGAACTAGAACTGAACTAGAACTGAACTAGAACTGAACTAGAACTGAACTAGAACTGAACTAGAACTGAACTAGAACTGAACTAGAACTGAACTAGGACTGAACTAGAACTGAACTAGAACTGAACTAGAACTGAACTAGAACTGAACTAGAACTGAACTAGAACTGAACTAGAACTGAACTAGAACTGAACTAGAACTGAACTAGAACTGAACTAGAACTGAACTAGAACTGAACTAGAACTGAACTAGAACTGAACTAGAACTGAACTAGAACTGAACTAGAACTGAACTAGAACTGAACTAGAACTGAACTAGAACTGAACTAGAACTGAACTAGAACTGAACTAGAACTGAACTAGAACTGAACTAACTAGAACTGAACTAGAACTGAACTAGAACTGAACTAGAACTGAACTAGAACTGAACTAGAACTGAACTAGAACTGAACTAGAACTGAACTAGAACTGAACTAGAACTGAACTAGAACTGAACTAGAACTGAACTAGAACTGAACTAGAACTGAACTAGAACTGAACTAGAACTGAACTAGAACTGAACTAGAACTGAACTAGAACTGAACTAGAACTGAACTAGAACTGAACTAGAAAACTGAACTAGAACTGAACTAGAACTGAACTAGAACTGAACTAGAACTGAACTAGAACTGAACTAGAACTGAACTAGAACTGAACTAGAACTGAACTAGAACTGAACTAGAACTGAACTAGAACTGAACTAGAACTGAACTAGAACTGAACTAGAACTGAACTAGAACTGAACTAGAACTGAACTAGAACTGAACTAGAACTGAACTAGAACTGAACTAGAACTGAACTAGAACTGAACTAGAACTGAACTAGAACTGAACTAGAAAACTAGAACTGAACTAGAACTGAACTAGAACTGAACTAGAACTGAACTAGAACTGAACTAGAACTGAACTAGAACTGAACTAGAACTGAACTAGAACTGAACTAGAACTGAACTAGAACTGAACTAGAACTGAACTAGAACTGAACTAGAACTGAACTAGAACTGAACTAGAACTGAACTAGAACTGAACTAGAACTGAACTAGAACTAGAACTGAACTAGAACTGAACTAGAACTGAACTAGAACTGAACTAGAACTGAACTAGAACTGAACTAGAACTGAACTAGAACTGAACTAGAACTGAACTAGAACTGAACTAGAACTGAACTAGAACTGAACTGAACTGAACTAGAACTGAACTAGAACTGAACTAGAACTGAACTAGAACTGACTAGAAACTGCTAGAACTGAACTAGAACTGAACTAGAACTGAACTAGAACTGAACTAGAACTGAACTAGAACTGAACTAGAACTGAACTAGAACTGAACTAGAACTGAACTAGAACTGAACTAGAACTGAACTAGAACTGAACTAGAACTGAACTAGAACTGAACTAGAACTGAACTAGAACTGAACTAGACTGAACTAGAACTGAACTAGAACTGAACTAGAACTGAACTAGAACTGAACTAGAACTGAACTAGAACTGAACTAGAACTGAACTAGAAACTGAACTAGAACTGAACTAGAACTGAACTAGAACTGAACTAGAACTGAACTAGAACTGAACTAGAACTGAACTAGAACTGAACTAGAACTGAACTAGAACTGAACTAGAACTGAACTAGAACTGAACTAGAACTGAACTAGAACTGAACTAGAACTGAACTAGAACTGAACTAGAACTGAACTAGAACTGAACTAGAACTGAACTAGAACTGAACTAGAACTGAACTAGAACTGAACTAGAACTGAACTAGAACTGAACTAGAACTGAACTAGAACTGAACTAGAACTGAACTAGAACTGAACTAGAACTGAACTAGAACTGAACTAGAACTGAACTAGAACTGAACTAGAACTGAACTAGAACTGAACTAGAACTGAACTAGAACTGAACTAGAACTGAACTAGAACTGAACTAGAACTGAACTAGAACTAGAACTGAACTAGAACTGAACTAGAACTGAACTAGAACTGAACTAGAACTGAACTAGAACTGAACTAGAACTGAACTAGAACTGAACTAGAACTGAACTAGAACTGAACTAGAACTGAACTAGAACTGAACTAGAACTGAACTAGAACTGAACTAGAACTGAACTAGAAGTAAAGCAGTTCTGAATTTGTAGTAGTTCATCGATTTTTTCTGGAAAATGTAGAACAGTGTAATACTATGATTTAATATAAAATTCGGATTTTAAACCACTTTTTGTTTGCACAAATATCGTTGCCAATTATAAATTAAACAGATTAAAATACACATACCACATCCCTTCAGGATATACTTAAAATTTTTGGCTAAATACAATAATTTTACTTCTTATATCTTATATAATAATCCATCCAAGTTTGCATTAAACATTTCTCCCAAATATTTAAAAGAAAACATTGCACTTAATCACCAATTCATTGCTGAATCATGTACATTTGTTTATACAATTTTAAATCTTGATGTATATTTTTGATGGTTTTTCATTTAAGCCTCTGGCATTTGCAAATGTTTAACTATTTCATTTGTTGTTCTTCTCCACATTTTTCCGCTTTTCTTGTAGTCGATTTTTTTATCTGCTGCAAATCTTTTTCCCGTTCAAATGAAACGACACAGACAGAAGAAAGTGTAAAACAGACGAAAATGCGAATAGAATAAGTGTTGAAATTGTTTTAACATTTGGGTTGTTGGTGTGAAAAAATCCTTGTAGGCCTGTACTTTTCAACATTTCATTTGCTGTTTAATGTTAAGGGTCCCTCCGCTTCTCTGCTTACGTCTGGTAGATGGTAGTATGTTCATTGCTCTGGTGTATGAATTTGCCCTAAAGTTATAAACTTAAGCATGATTTTTATTTTAGATTTGTTGCTAAAATGTTTGAGTTGTAGTTGGAATTGGTTTTGTTGCTCGCTAGCGTTTCTGCTTGCTTTTTTCTGCTATCTTTCATTATAACACTTACCAACAAAGGCCACCGCCACCCTGCAGGTTATTTCCCTTTCAAAATTTAATGCCATTTTACTACAACTTTTAGTTTTTATAGTCTTGTTTATTTTGAGCCCTATAAATGTATTATATATTATGCCTGTTATTGGAGGGCTTTAGTTTATTTGCGCTGTATGTGTCCTTTATATTTATTTGTGGGTGGTTGAGCGTTTTAATACCAAATCAAAAAACAATGGTTGACCTTCATTACAATATATTTTCCTCTTTTTTAAGCGTTATTTCTTTATTTTGCAATTTAACAGTAGCAAACGAAAATGCTGGATTTTGGCAATTTCTTTTAGTTTTTGGTAGAGTGTGAATGAAAGAGATAGTGAAGTATTAGATAAAAATAGACAAAAATTTAATTTTCTTTTAATATCGTTTATTAGGCATTAAGATTTCATTTTGATAAAATTAAATTTATGTTTTCGTAATAGAAATAGAAGATTTGTAAGAGGATTTTACTTAAGACATAAAAAATACTTTAGTAATAGAAACGGGGAAAAAAATTTAAGTGCAATATTATATGACAAATAGTTTGTATAAAATGGTTAAACGTATTTTGACGTTTAAATTTGTATATATAACAAATTTAATTATGCATTTATACATTGTTTTTTAAACGAATTTTTTTAGTCAAAAGATTTGAATGAATCCCAGCCCAAAACTATCCTCTTCTCTAGGTGCTCGATAATAAAACCCTATAAACTTTCAGTCTTGCTGAAATTTGTTTTAAATTGGTTGCGTAACCTTCAAAACGTATTTAAATTGTCTAAAAGTAGACATAATAAATTTAACATTTCTGCTCCAAAAAATTGGTTAAGGTTGATTTATTTAAAATACATTAAGTCTTGTGCTGGCAGCCATAACGATAAGATTAATATGGCATCAAAACAAATTGATTTTTTTCAAAAGCATAAATTTCAAATGAAATCATACAAGACTTTACTAATTCATCAATAAAATGGAAATGAAATGTGTAGATAATTAAGTCAAATTTAAAAGAAAACGATATAATCGGCAGTATCGAAATTTATATACCTTCCGCGTAATATAGAAAACCGGACTAATAGGCTAAAATTTTAAAAAGCGCAATATCGGTTAGTAGTTAGTTAGTTAGTTAGTTAGTTAGTTAGTTAGTTAGTTAGTTAGTTAGTTAGTTAGTTAGTTAGTTAGTTAGTTAGTTAGTTAGTTAGTTAGTTAGTTAGTTAGTTAGTTTAGTTAGTTAGTTAGTTAGTTAGTTAGTTAGTTAGTTAGTTAGTTAGTTAGTTAGTTAGTTAGTAGTTAGTTAGTTAGTTAGTTAGTTAGTTAGTTAGTTTTAGTTAGTTTAGTTTTAGTTAGTTTTGTTAGTTAGTTAGTTAGTTAGTTAGTTAGTTAGTTAGTTAGTTAGTTAGTTAGTTAGTTTTTTTTTTTTTTAGTTAGTAGTTAGTTGTTAGTTAGTTAGTTAGTTAGTTAGTTAGTTAGTTAGTTAGTTAGTTAGTTAGTTAGTTAGTTAGTTAGTTAGTTAGTTAGTAGTTAGTTAGTTTTAGTTAGTTAGTTAGTTAGTTAGTTAGTTAGTAGTTAGTGTTTAGTTGTTAGTTAGTTAGTTAGTGTTAGTTAGTTAGTTAGTTAGTAGTTAGTTAGTTAGTTAGTTAGTTAGTTAGTTAGTGTAGTTAGTTAGTTAGTAGTAGTTAGTAGTTAGTTAGTTAGTAGTTAGTTAGTTAGTTAGTTAGTTAGTTAGTTAGTTAGTTAGTTAGTTAGTTAGTTAGTTAGTTAGTTAGTTAGTTAGTTAGTAGTTAGTTAGTTAGTAGTTAGTTAGTTAGTTAGTTATAGTTAGTTAGTTAGTTAGTTAGTATAGTTAGTTAGTTAGTTAGTTAGTTAGTTAGTTAGTTAGTTAGTTAGTTAGTTAGTAGTTAGTTAGTTAGTTAGTTAGTAGTTAGTTAGTTAGTTAGTTAGTTAGTTAGTTAGTTAGTTAGTTAGTTAGTTAGTAGTTAGTAGTTAGTTAGTTAGTTGTAGTTAGTTAGTAGTAGTAGTTAGTTAGTTAGTTAGTTAGTTAGTAGTTAGTTAGTTAGTTAGTTAGTTAGTTAGTTAGTTAGTTAGTTAGTTAGTTAGTTAGTTAGTTAGTTAGTTAGTTAGTTAGTTAGTTAGTTAGTTAGTTAGTAGTTAGTTAGTTAGTAGTTAGTTAGTTAGTTAGTTAGTTAGTTAGTTAGTTAGTTAGTTAGTTAGTTAGTTAGTTAGTAGTTAGTTAGTGTAGTTAGTTAGTAGTTAGTTAGTTAGTAGTTAGTAGTAGTAGTTAGTTAGTTAGTTAGTTAGTTAGTTAGTTAGTTAGTTAGTAGTTAGTTAGTTAGTTAGTTAGTTAGTTAGTTAGTTAGTAGTTAGTTAGTTAGTTAGTTAGTTAGTTAGTTAGTTAGTAGTTAGTTAGGTAGTTAGTTAGTTAGTTAGTTAGTTAGTTAGTTAGTTAGTTAGTAGTTAGTTAGTAGTTGTTAGTTCGTTAGTTAGTTATGGGTCAAATTTTTTATAGAAAAATTTAGGCTCAAATTTTTTATAAATAAAATTTTGACTCAAATTCATTTATAGAACAAATTTTGACTCAAATTTTTTAAGAAAAAAATTTGGACAAAATTTTTACGTAAACAAAATTTTGGTCAAAATTTTTATAGATTTTTATAGAACATTTTTATGGGTTTAATTTTGTACAAAAAAATATTTTTTGAAAAAATTTTTACAGAAACTTTTTGTAAAAACGTCAAGTGCTCCAATAGCTATAGTGTAGGGTATTAAAATAAAAAACCAAAAAATTTTTATGCAAATTTTATAACATGAAAATGAACAAATCAAAATCCCACACACAATCACTCAAGAAACACAATAAGAAACAAATTTGCATTTAATCATAATTTGTTTTTTTCCCCTTTATATTTTAAAAAAGAAAACCCACAAAATTTATTGAACTATAAAACAACAACACAATTCATGCATACAAATGTAATGTAAGTTAAAAAAAGAATTTAAACCGATTTCCAATACTTTTTTATTATTATTCTTTTTTACAAATCACAAATACGTATATAAGTTACGGGGCACAAGGAGTCTAAGATATAGAAAAGAAAACATAACTTTACTTCCTTTCACATAACATTCACATTGAACACTGAACAAATGGATCAATAATAAAAAATTGATTTGTAAAGGAAAATTAAAAAGAAATGTACCTACATATGAGTGGTACATATGTACATAAAATGGTTGTAAAAGTTAAAAATGTAACAAACATTGAACATGTTGACTTTTTCATATACATACATGTATATAAAGAATTGTGTATGGAAAAGTTTTCTAAAGAAACTGCTAGACAAACAGACAGACTTGTTCATACTGTATTCATTTTCAATTTTATTTTTCATACATATTCATGTAAAGGACTTTAATATGGATGTATTACTTACCTCTACATATGAACGATTTTATGACTGCATGTGTATATGAGCTTTTTATTAATGTATGAATGAATGAATTTCCTACCGAGTAAAGAGTATAAAATGCATACATGTGAAGAATAAATTGAGTTTTTCATAATTTATTGTGAAATTTTCTTTAATTTTTCATAACATGCTAGTAAAGTGTGTGTGTGTGTGTGTGGTTTATAATAATGTTTATTATATGAAAGGTTACATCTATAGAGAAATTGGATAACCAAAGAAATTTTTAATAAAAGCAAATCGTTATGAAATATGTGTTTTATAAAAGTCTATTTTCTATTATGTGAGCACAGTTGTATAGAAATAAAATTTTGCTATTTGATAATGAAATCGAAGATAATTTCTAAATTAACTTCGATTGATACTTTAGATATTTTTGCTTTATTTATTGATAAAGTTACTTACTGTCTAATTAATAGTTTTAACCAGTAGAGTTGTCGGTTCTCCTATCGGACACGTACAGTTGGTGGATATGGGGACCTTGTCTTGGAAATGGACAAAAGCGCTGATGCAAGTTCGAGTGATGATAGACTTGCTAAGTGAACACGTTTGAGAGTGGAACATTTCTTTCTTCTTCCAAACCCCTTACATTATTTCCATTTCCTTCTTCTCTATCTTCACTTCGGTTGGTAACAGTGCAGAAAAGTAATTTCTGATTAAATAGAACTATTCGCTAATAGCTCTCAACCGGTGCCAGGAAATGGATCGGTTATAATTGTTATAATTCACTCTTGGGAGCCAAATATAAAATTCAAACATAAACACAAATCAACATTTGGGGAAATCCAAGCTAATAGACTGCAAGTATCCATCCATGTAACCATCTGATGATAGTCTAGTCCGATAGCATTACAATTAATACACTCGTAGTAGAAAATAGCTCAGCAGCTCCAAAATCTCTGCGGAGCAAGCAGGTGCTCCTTCGATATCTGTATAAATATCTAGGAAAAATCATTGCAATTCCCTGTCAAAATATTTCTAACTCTTTTTATGTAAATATATCGAACACTTAGTTATTGCTTTAGTGGATTCAAATATTAAAACTGTCGGATATAATGTTAAAAGATTGGGTTCCGTACGATGATTGGGGTCTTCAGGATTTTAAGACAGACATACAGACGATGATTGTGGTCTTCAGGATTTTGAGACAGACAGATAGACGATGATTATGGTCTTCAGGATTTTGAGACAGACGGACAGACGATGATTGTGGTCTTCAGGATTTTGAGACAGACATACAGGCAAGATTTGGATCCGTACGATGTTTGTGGTCTACAGGATTTTGAGACAGACAGACAGACAGACGATGATTGTGCTCTTCAGGATTTTGAGACAGACAGACAGATGATGATTGTGGTCTTCAGGCAAGATTGGGATCCGTACGATGTTTGTGATCTACAGAATACTGAGACAGACAGACAGACAGACAGACAGACAGACAGACAGACAGACAGACAGACAGATAGATAGACAGACAGATAGATAGATAGACAGACAGACGATGATTGCGGTCTTCAGGATTTTGAGACAGACATACAGACATGATTGGGATCTGTACGATGTTGGTGGTCTACACGATTTTGAGACAGACAGACAGACAAACTGACAGTACAGATAAAAAAACTGATTTAAACATTTACAATCCCATGTACATACAGTCATCGCTATCTATAAGGTTCAAAGTATATATAAAGTTGTACGTTGAGAACTTCTGACATTTCTACTTGTTGTAAATATATAAAATTTCGGATTTATTAATTAATTTCGTTTCATGGAAATTTGCCTTGTATGCTGCAATTCGATCATAAGGTTGATGGATGGACGTACAAAAAATAATTGCAAGTATTTCTCTTAGTTTCAATTCGTAAATTGAAATATTTCGATTTGTTTCAAATAACTATTGTTTTACAGCAATAATTTTCTTAGTTAGATGAATACTTTGTTAGTTTTTATACCAATCATTTATTTGTGTCTGATGCCGTAACATTTGCGAAACTCACTTAAAGCTCCGCCTTTCCTATATTTTTCATTCATCTGTTTTTTTTTTATTTTTAATTTATGTGCAGCATATTATTTATTATTATTCCTTTTTTGTCTGCTTTTCTTTCAATATTTTTTTGTGGAATATTGATATTTTTTCCAATCCATTCTGTATACAAAAAGGCATATTAAACAGAATTGTACATTGTGGGTAATATGTAATGGATATAAAATGATGCGATATAAAATTTTTACTTACTTTTCATGTATTTTTTTTTCGACATGAATATAAAATATGGTTATGTGTAGGCTGGTTACTAAAAATTTTTTTCTCTAAGGCATAAGAGAAAAAAACTTAATAGTTTGAAAAATATGCATAAAGTTTTTTTGTAAAACAAACAAAAACTACAAATCTGTAATATACAAAGTAAACAGTGGGTGAAAATAATAAGAATTTTTTTACTTAAAAGTAAACACAGTTTTCTGGCTATAGAAACAACAAAATTCTTATTTAATAAGTTTTTAAAAAAATCCTTGAAAAATATATTAAAAGTATATTCCTTATAGTATCCTCTTTATTAAACTTTACTGTTGATGTATATTTTTTTTTACATTTCCAAATACTTGTTTTCTTTACCATTTTTATATAACATCCTTTCAAATATTGATTGAATATTAATGTTTTCTCTTTTTTTGCAAGAAAAAAGGGGAAAATAAGTTTTTTTTTTTGCTCTTTCCTATCATACAGTTATTGTCACTGCTGTCACATAAATAATAATGAGGATGATGGGTCAACCATAAACAAAACATTGAGGCTAAAATAACCAGAAATTTCTCTTCAAACATAAATTTGTATGCTGTATCCGTATGAATATTAATAACTTGTTAAATAAAGTGTTTATTTTACAAAACACATGTGACAGTTAGTAAAGTGTAAAAAAAACTTTTGCAGAGAAAAACATTTGCATTGATAGATATTAAAAAAAAAAAACAGAATTTTTACAAATTTACATAAACATATTGTTGGCGTTACGGATAAAATTGTAATTTTTGCTTGAAAAAAATTTAAAATTTTAATTTTTGAGTGAAATTTTTAACACATACATGTATAACTTAATAAAACAATAAGCTAAAATAATTAAAAGTTTTTTAATCCATTCACTCATGTCTACAAATTGAGTAAATAAGTTTCCCCATTTACAATACGTCATATATGTACGTATGAGTTATTTTTAATTCAACATCATCATTAAATATAACTCATACGTTAACAATTAAATTTATAGCACATTCATAACGTACATATTGTTCTGTTCATACTTTAGTTTTAATAAACATTTTAATAAAAATTCATTGTATGGTTAAAACAATGACAGCAAACAATTCTTTTATAATAAACATTTTAAAATATTTTGTTCAGTTTTATGATTATCGTATCAAATATTTTGTATAACTTAAAAATGTGGGATTCACAAAAGATGGCGTATCTTTCGAATGCGACATTTGGTTTCAGTAACTTATGTCACGGGTTCAATTCTGCCATTTATTCCTACTTTTATACACATCACCTTCGTGACCCCCGGGGCATGTTTCCTTCATGAAAGATCCTCATCTTGGTGTATTGCAATCTCGGGGTAAAGAGGTACTACTATCTCTAATCTGCCGGGACTATAAACTGGTGATGTCACTTCACTCCTCGGCTAGTCCTTGGTATGATTTGACATGGGGATCACATAAGCTGGTACTAGGAGTGGCCAGTTGCCCGCAGTACTATGTGCTGGCTGGTCAGTTGGTTGAGGTTCCTTCGGGATTCACGTAATGTCTGTGGTATAAATCCAAAATCGCGGGGAGAATCTTGGTTTAAGGTCTGATATATCCTAAACCTAATGGGTTGGATAATTCTCACTTCAAATGACACAGGTCTGCGTACAAAGCAGCATATGTTGGATTCCTGAACCCGATCGGTATTTCTTACCGGTCGTTTAGTAGGACGGCGGTATATGCTGGGGACCGAACAGTGATTGAGTGTCATTCCGTAGAGAGATCTTTATGATCATGGGAATGGAACTGAATTGGTGAAAGATCGGGAAAGTCTCTATATATTAGAGCTAAGTACTGATTTAGTATGCCTTTTTAAGCTTCGGGGAAGTTTCTCGGTGCTGTTGCCATTTCAGCAGTATATATTGATTCATGCTACGCGACTAATTGTCGGGGAAATTACTGGGTTCAGTTGACTTTGGAAATTTCTACATCCTACATGTCACACTGATTCATTATTTTGGGTATTTTGGGCTGCCAAATACGTCTCTATGTGCTGTTGCCAAAACAACAGAGCCATCTCAGCAAAATATAAGGTCCAGGAATGCACTGGGGTGATGATGATGAGAATAGAAGATGATTAAAATGTTTGTAGGGACTCGACATTCCTCATGGCATCAATAGGATATTTTCACCTGATGTTGGGTCCGCCCCTTCTATCGACTCTAACCAGTGATTGCCTTCTCCTTTGTCGGGGTTAGATTGAGCTTGTCTTATGACACCTCTTATTCCCCAACGGAGCTACTATGGCAAGAGATTAGATTGCTCGAGTACTTCAGCAAAGTGCTTGTGCATGCCATGTACGGAAATTGACACCTGATATCTTCATAGAAGGATTCATGGGCGCATGGTAGACCGTTCTCAAGTCTACCCAGACCACCGTGAAATAAGTCCCTCAGGGCAGGTGTTCACGTTACGCTCTTCCACATTCATGACCTTCCTGACAAGGTTAGTACTATTGCATAGTAGGCCAGACACAAATTTTTAGCTCTATCAGTGAAGAACTGTCGTAGGTTGAGGGGGTCAAAGTTGGACATTTTGGTCATACAGGATTTTATCAAACGAGGGTAACTTTACACCTACTGATCCTAGTCTCAAGGACTTTAGATAGCCATTTTCAATCGAATAATTTTGTTATATTTTTGAAAAAAATTTAAATATTGACTTGAAATTTTTTATAGAAGATCAAAAAGTAACTTAGTATAGATTACATTTGGATCAAATTGTACCTGATATTTACATTTTTTTTTTGAATTTTATAAAAATTTTTATTTTAGAAATTCATGAAATATGTTATATATAATAAAATCATTATTTATTAAAAAAGCCTTATGAAATTTTCAAAATGGTCAAAAAAAATTCCGGAATTACCAAAAATTGGAGCGAAAATCGAAAAATTGTATTTTTTTTAAATTTTACCCATAGGATCCACATTTCTCTCGGGGCTCTGAAAATACTTTGGGATTAAAAATGGAACACATAAAGATTTCCAAAACTATTTTCAGTTTCCTGATCCCTGCTTTTGGATGTTAGAACATGTGGCCCAAAGATGAAATTTCGATAAAAAATAAGTCAAATTCAGAAGGGCGTAGGAGCTTGAATACAAAAATTTCGAGACAGATTGGTGTACTTTACAATAATTAGCAAAATACTCTCCCCACTATAGTGGTGTAGGTTATAATTACTATATGAAATGAACAGGAATCCCCGATAAAAATAGTCCTTTAGGATTATCCCAACATTTGTTACAGTACCACCTTAATATATAAATATTTAATACACAGTATTTGTTTTCAAAAAATTGTACTGTTTAATAACTTTTGACGTTGTACATGTGTAATAACATTCATTTCCTTTTAATTCTTTTACAAGAAATTTTTAAAATGTATTTTACAATTAATTTACACAATAATCAAAAATCATTACACTTAGTCTAACAATAATATTTATTCTAGAAAAAGTTGTACATAGTTTTCTAGAAAATAAAACGTGACTTTTAATAGATTTCAAAGTTTTAAAATAATATCATAATCTTTTTGAAAGCTTACAGTGGTGTCTAAAAATATGAAGATATCTTTAAATATGAAGATGTGTGAACAAGATTACCATAGATTATATAAAGTGGAAAATGTTGTAAATTTTGGTCTATAATTTGAAGAAAATTAGCGATAAAAAATTCTTGCAAAAAAATTTTACATAAATATCTTAGACGATATTTGAAGAGATTTCCACTAAAATATTATATAGTTTCCTAAAACAGTATAGATAAGTTTATTCAAGCTTTCATAATCACTGTATTCACAATAAACTTACCATGTTGTACAAATGTATGATGTGAAAATTTCAAAAGAAGATGCATGTAAGTGATTATAGACTACAACTAAATACAATGTACACATTTGTTTGTTTTAGTTTTTCTATTAAAACGTACTTACGACTAAAATGAAAACGTGTAAATTGAGAATTATGTTATTTCGCTCTCTTCCTAACTTTAAATGCAGCAGCACAGTATACTTGCAACACCCTTACTTCTGTAGGAAAATAACCAGTCCTATGGATTAGATGCCGCTTGGGGGTGGTAGTAACACACTTTAGATGCCAGTGATTGTACAGTTTTTTCTACACTTCTTTTTTGTTCTATTATCCAAAAATGTTGTTTTAATTTCTAACTAGGTGCTCTTTACAATTCAGCCATGTGCGAGCTGTTCTGAATATGAATATTTAAATAGAGAAAAAAATCCAATCATTTTTTTTTTTTTTTTGGGTTTTTGCATAAAAAGCAGGTGAAATTTTAGTATGAAAGGAAATTGTACGCCTTTATGCCTCTAATGTATGTCACGATTATTTTAATAGAATTTTAAATTATTTCAATGGCCTGAAACAAATTCCAGGTTGAATGGATTTTGGTTAACTTAAAATCTAGAATAAATTTTCACCTTTTTTTGCTAAAAAATGAATTTAAAAATTTATGGAGAAAAAAAGTAAATGAAAAATTTTTATTGTAAAAATATCTTATTCTTTTCAAAGCCAACTTAAACAATATTATTTCTTGCCTTTTGTTCATTTAAAATTAAATATAAACTTTATAAAATGTTTTTTTTTTCTCCTTCTGTTTAACATTAATTTATTTCACTTTTAATACTGTATTTTTTTGTAATTTACGTTCACTTTTTCCCTAAGCTTTTAAGCCTCTTTGACACCCATAATAACCAAGATTTATCAATGACACAGCTGCCCAGTACTTTAACCACATACTTATTTCCAACTGTTATATATACATATCCAATGACCAACCATTATTTTTACCATACCATTGCTACATACATATGTATCTATATATTGGAAAATAAAACTGGATCCATCCGTTTCTTTTGTTATTTTTGATTTAATTGTTGTTTGTGAAGTGTGTCTGTTTGTTGTGAAATCGAAATGAAATTAATAAAAATACTAGAGATAAAAATCCCATTGAGTGATTTGCCAGCTTTAATTGATGTCTATGAAGAAATACATAATTGAATTCTGGAATGTGTTATAGGTTTGTGTTGGGAGTGAAAAATACTTTTGGTTGTTAATAATATCAATGTGACAGTCAACACTTCGATAAATTTGAGAGGAAATTCTTAAGAGTATAACTTTAGATTTTCCCTAGACTTTAACAATATATATTATCCTTGTTTAACAATAAAGAGAAACTATAAAAAACGAAGGCGTGTGACCTAGATTTTGTGAAAAAGAACTGAACTAGAACTGAACTAGAACTGAACTAGAACTGAACTAGAACTGAACTAGAACGGAACTAGAACTGAACTAGAACTGAATTAGAACTGAACTAGAACTGAACTAGAACTGACTAGAACTGAACTAGAACTGACTAGAACTGAACTAGAACTGAACTAGAACTGAACTAGAACTGAACTAGAACTGAACTAGAACTGAACTAGAACTGAACTAGAACTGAACTAGAACTGAACTAGAACTGAACTAGAACTGAACTAGAACTGAACTAGAACTGAACTAGAACTAGAACTGAACTAGAACTGAACTAGAACTGAACTAGAACTGAACTAGAACTGAACTAGAACTGAACTAGAACTGAACTAGAACTGAACTAGAACTGAACTAGAACTGAACTAGAACTGAACTAGAACTGAACTAGAACTAGAACTGAACTAGAACTGAACTAGAACTGAACTAGAACTGAACTAGAACTGAACTAGAACTGAACTAGAACTGAACTAGAACTGAACTAGAACTGAACTAGAACTGAACTAGAACTGAACTAGAACTGAACTAGAACTGAACTGAACTAGAACTGAACTGAACTAGAAACTGAACTAGAACTGAACTAGAACTGAACTAGAACTGAACTAGAACTGAACTAGAACTGAACTAGAACTGAACTAGAACTGAACTAGAACTGAACTAGAACTGAACTAGAACTGAACTAGAACTGAACTAGAACTGAACTAGAACTGAACTAGAACTGAACTAGAACTGAACTAGAACTGAACTAGAACTGAACTAGAACTGAACTAGAACTGAACTAGAACTGAACTAGAACTGAACTAGAACTGAACTAGAACTGAACTAGAACTGAACTAGAACTGAACTAGAACTGAACTAGAACTGAACTAGAACTGAACTAGAACTGAACTAGAACTGAACTAGAACTGAACTAGAACTGAACTAGAACTGAACTAGAACTGAACTAGAACTGAACTAGAACTGAACTAGAACTGAACTAGAACTGAACTAGAACTGAACTAGAACTGAACTAGAACTAGAACTGAACTAGAACTGAACTAGAACTGAACTAGAACTGAACTAGAACTAACTAGAACTGAACTAGAACTGAACTAGAACTGAACTAGAACTGAACTAGAACTGAACTAGAACTGAACTAGAACTGAACTAGAACTGAACTAGAACTGAACTAGAACTGAACTAGAACTGAACTAGAACTGAACTAGAACTGAACTAGAACTGAACTAGAACTGAACTAGAACTGAACTAGAACTGAACTAGAACTGAACTAGAACTGAACTAGAACTGAACTAGAACTGAACTAGAACTGAACTAGAACTGAACTAGAACTGAACTAGAACTGAACTAGAACTGAACTAGAACTGAACTAGAACTGAACTAGAAATGAACTAGAACTGAACTAGAACTGAACTATAAGTGAACTAGAAGTGAACTAGAACTGAACTAGAACTGAACTAGAAGTGAACTAGAAGTGAACTAGAACTGAACTAGAACTGAACTAGAACTGAACTAGAACTGAACTAGAACTGAACTAGAACTGAACTAGAACTGAACTAGAACTGAACTAGAACTGAACTAGAACTGAACTAGAACTGAACTAGAACTGAACTAGAACTGAACTAGAACTGAACTAGAACTGAACTAGAACTGAACTAGAACTGAACTAGAACTGAACTAGAACTGAACTAGAACTGAACTAGAACTGAACTAGAACTGAACTAGAACTGAACTAGAACTGAACTAGAACTGAACTAGAACTGAACTAGAACTGAACTAGAACTGAACTAGAACTGAACTAGAACTGAACTAGAACTGAACTAGAACTGAACTAGAACTGAACTAGAACTGAACTAGAACTGAACTAGAACTGAACTAGAACTGAACTAGAACTGAACTAGAACTGAACTAGAACTGAACTAGAACTGAACTAGAACTGAACTAGAACTGAACTAGAACTGAACTGAACTAGAACTGAACTAGAACAGAACTAGAATTGAACTAGAACTGAACTAGAACTGAACTAGAACTGAACTAGAACTGAACTAGAACTGAACTAGAACTGAACTAGAACTGAACTAGAACTGAACTAGAACTGAACTAGAACTGAACTAGAACTGAACTAGAACTGAACTAGAACTGAACTAGAACTTAACTAGAATTGAACTAGAATTGAACTAGGACTGAACTAGAACTGAACTAGAACTGAACTAGAACTGAACTAGAACTGAACTAGAACTGAACTAGAACTGAACTAGAACTGAACTAGAACTGAACTAGAACTGAACTAGAACTGAACTAGAACTGAACTAGAACTGAACTAGAACTGAACTAGAACTGAACTAGAACTGAACTAGAACTGAACATGAACACAGTACGTTTAAGTAATAAAGAATTACGAAACTTAATATAATTACCAGACCTGGGTAAATGCATTAAATGTGTTAATGCATTAACAATTTTTTGGAATCTTATATAAATATCATATTTAAAGCACACAAGTTTGAATGGAATATAGGAGTTATTAGAAAGGACTTTAACCTATTTAATTTTAGTTGTATTTAGTTAGATCGAGGCCTTTTGTGCTGTATTTTTATTTATGTTTATCAATTTTGATATATATTAATGTTAATGGAATATTAATGCATTAATTTTATTGCTTATTTAATGTTAATGTAAAATTAGTGCACTAAATTTAGATATATTTAATGTTAATGCAAAATTAATGCATTAATTTCAAAAATATTTAATGTTAATGTAAAATTAATGCATTAAATTCAAAAATATTTAATGTTAATGGAAATTTAATGCATTAAATTTTACAAATTTAATGTTAATGCTATATTTTTTAGATTAAATTATTTTTTTTTTTAATTTAATGTTAATGCAATATTAATGGAAATCGCCCAGGTCTGATAATTACACATACTTACGTACCGTATACAGTAATATTCTTAAAATAACACTAATAAAATCTGACATTGAAAAACTTTAATCAAATTTAAAGTCAAATTGAATTACATTTATTTTTTAAAAAAACATACAAATTTAAACATTTTAAACTAAAAATAATTTTTACCAAAATAAATCTTTATCCATACATAATACTTAAGCTTATAAAAACATAATAAAAAATAAAAATGTTTCTTCTTTTTATCTCTTTGCAGGATTTCATTTGTGTAGAAGATTATTAAAAGTGATACATAAATCCACATTTTTTAATGTATATATGTGGTTTGTTTAAAAGGAAAAATAAATAAGAATAAAGCCTTAAGTTAAAATAAAAGCAATAAATTTAAATAAAAATAAAAAGTGCTTTAAAAAATAAAAAAAATATATATTAAAAAGTGAAGGAATATAAGCAAAAAGTTTAGGAATATTTGTGTGTTTTCTTAAAAAAAAACTTAAAACAAACTAAAACCTAAGAAACAAAAATGGGCAAGAAAAATTCAAAATTGAAGCAAGACACCATTGATCGCTTGACAACGGATACATACTGTAAGTATTAACATTTATACAAGTATTTTAATTTTCTTTTATACAGTTTTCTTTTTTAAACATTTTTATAAAACCACTTAAAATTATAAGCGTAAATGTAATAAATTATATAAGAGTTTTCTTTTTATATTTAAAATTTAAAACTTGGCCGTTTATATTTTAGATTTTGTGTTTAATAATACAGAAAAAAAACACCCGAAAACAATGGCAACTACTTATTTGCATTTTGTTAAACCTAAACTGCTCTTCTTTCTTAGAAAAAGAAATGTTAAACCTTGAACTTGATTCTATTTAAAAAAGTTTTAATTTTTTTGTATTTAGTTTTCTTTTGTATTTTTTTGCTTAAAATGATGTGCCAAAATTTTGTGAAAACCATTTAATTGTATGTAAAGTAGTTATTCGAAATAGTCTTCTTTGTGAACATGTGTCTTCTTATAGACTAGACGGCTTTGAAAGAAAGATTTGTTTATTTGTCATTATGACCATGACCATGACCATGACAAATTTGCATTAGAAATATTAAGTTAAAATATTTAAGAAATATTTAAGAAAATGTTTAAAGACATATTATTAAGTGGCATTATCAGTTTTCTTTTGTTTATAATTCAGCATTTTCAGCAGCATGCCCCATAATGGGTTAACATTCGTAAAATAATTTGTGTTGAAAATAATTGTTTACTTTTTCAAACGTATTTTGATTAGCTGCATCTGCCAGTATATTATCCATAAAATTTCAACATATGAAAATAATTTGATTTTTTATATAATCATATAATATTTGCCAACTATGCAATAAAAACATGATAAAAATTTCATACAATTTTATTATAAAATATTTTTTTTTTCACTTATTTTTTCAGCTATTAGCCATACAATAAATATGTGTTATAATGTTGATAATTTGAATGAAAATATTTATTAAAATAAAACTCTATCCATAACAACATTGATTTTCCATGAATGCAATTGTTTACGTATGAGCATTTTTTTAATTGATGATGAATTAAAAATAACTCATACGCCTGTAAAGTATTGCATATTAGATATTTTTTTATTATTAAGCGGTTGTGCTGATGTCTGTAACACCCAAAAATAAACCCACCTTAAATGTACTAATTTGCTCAGCCGATTTAGCTATGTTCTGCGTCGATTTAGTTATGTCCGTCTGTGTGACCTTGTAAAACTTGAACCCTCGCTACAGGTCGCAATTTTCAAGATAATTTGATCAAATTTGGCACATACTCTTCTTTTAACCCAAGGTTAAAATGCTTAAAATCGGTCTATTATTTCACTCCCTTCAACAAAAATTAACAAAACTTAGCTTTATATAAGTCCAATTTTCATAATGATCCGACCTCACTTGATCCTAGCCCATATACACATTTTCATTCAGAAAATTACTTGAAGACCAATGTTCACTTACAAACAAATATCACGTTGAAACTCTTCATAGAAAATGGTTAGTTAGTTGGTCAGTTAGTTAGTTAGTTAGTTAGTTAGTTAGTTAGTTAGTTAGTTAGTTAGTTAGTTAGTTAGTTAGTTAGTTAGTTAGTTAGTTAGTTAGTTAGTTAGTTAGTTAGTTAGTTAGTTAGTTAGTTAGTAGTTAGTTAGTTAGTAGTTAGTTAGTTAGTTAGTAGTTAGTAGTTAGTTAGTTAGTTAGTTAGTTAGTTAGTTAGTTAGTTAGTTAGTTAGTTAGTTAGTTAGTTAGTTAGTTAGTTAGTTAGTTAGTTAGTTAGTTAGTTAGTTAGTTAGTTAGTTAGTTAGTTAGTTAGTTAGTTAGTTAGTTAGTTAGTAGTTAGTTAGTTAGTTAGTTAGTTAGTTAGTTAGTTAGTTAGTTAGTTAGTTAGTTAGTTAGTTAGTTAGTTAGTTAGTTAGTTAGTTAGTTAGTTAGTTAGTTAGTTAGTTAGTTAGTTAGTTAGTTAGTTAGTTAGTTAGTTAGTTAGTTAGTTAGTTAGTTAGTTAGTTAGTTAGTTAGTTAGTTAGTTAGTTAGTTAGTTAGTTAGTAGTTAGTTAGTTAGTTAGTTAGTTAGTTAGTTAGTTAGTTAGTTAGTTAGTTAGTTAGTTAGTTAGTTAGTTAGTTAGTTAGTTAGTTAGTAGTTAGTTAGTTAGTTAGTTAGTTAGTTAGTTAGTTAGTTAGTTAGTTAGTTAGTTAGTTAGTTAGTAGTTAGTTAGTTAGTTAGTTAGTTAGTTAGTTAGTTAGTTAGTTAGTTAGTTAGTTAGTTAGTTAGTTAGTTAGTTAGTTAGTTAGTTAGTTAGTTAGTTAGTAGTTAGTTAGTTAGTTAGTTAGTTAGTTAGTTAGTTAGTTAGTTAGTTAGTTAGTTAGTTAGTTAGTTAGTTAGTTAGTTAGTTAGTTAGTTAGTTAGTTAGTTAGTTAGTAGTTAGTTAGTTAGTTAGTAGTTAGTTAGTTAGTTAGTTAGTTAGTTAGTTAGTTAGTTAGTTAGTTAGTTAGTTAGTTAGTTAGTTAGTTAGTTAGTTAGTTAGTAGTTAGTTAGTTAGTTAGTTAGTTAGTTAGTTAGTTAGTTAGTTAGTTAGTTAGTTAGTTAGTTAGTTAGTTAGTTAGTTAGTTAGTTAGTAGTTAGTTAGTTAGTTAGTTAGTTAGTTAGTTAGTTAGTTAGTTAGTTAGTTAGTTAGTAGTTAGTTAGTTAGTTAGTTAGTTAGTTAGTTAGTTAGTTAGTTAGTTAGTTAGTTAGTTAGTTAGTTAGTTAGTTAGTTAGTTAGTAGTTAGTTAGTTAGTTAGTTAGTTAGTTAGTTAGTTAGTTAGTTAGTTAGTTAGTTAGTTAGTTAGTTAGTTAGTTAGTTAGTTAGTTAGTTAGTTAGTTAGTTAGTTAGTTAGTTAGTTAGTTAGTTAGTTAGTAGTTAGTTAGTTAGTTAGTTAGTTAGTTAGTTAGTTAGTTAGTTAGTTAGTTAGTTAGTTAGTTAGTTAGTTAGTTAGTTAGTTAGTTAGTTAGTTAGTTAGTTAGTTAGTTAGTTAGTTAGTTAGTTAGTTAGTTAGTTAGTTAGTTAGTTAGTTAGTTAGTAGTTAGTTAGTTAGTTAGTTAGTTAGTTAGTTAGTTAGTTAGTAGTTAGTTAGTTAGTTAGTTAGTTAGTTAGTTAGTTAGTTAGTTAGTTAGTTAGTTAGTTAGTTAGTTAGTTAGTTAGTTAGTTAGTTAGTTAGTTAGTTAGTTAGTTAGTTAGTTAGTTAGTTAGTAGTTAGTTAGTTAGTTAGTTAGTTAGTTAGTTAGTTAGTTAGTTAGTAGTTAGTTAGTTAGTTAGTTAGTTAGTTAGTTAGTAGTTAGTTAGTTAGTTAGTTAGTTAGTTAGTTAGTTAGTTAGTTAGTTAGTAGTTAGTTAGTTAGTTAGTTAGTTAGTAGTTAGTTAGTTAGTTAGTTAGTTAGTTAGTTAGTTATGATTTATGTTAATTTTTCGTTTTTTTTTTCTTTTTTAATTAAATTTCTAGATCTGTCCGTCATTCTCTAAATATAGTTACATGAGTTGCAAAATTTAGAAAGTTCTGTTAAAAAAAGGAAAAAAAATAATGCTAAAAATACTACTAAGCTTTTAAACAAAAAAGTAACACTTGTCCACGTAGTAAAGCAGTGCAAAAATGGTAAAAACATTTCTGCTCGAACATAATTATTTCTAGGATTTCCTTAATTAATTAAATCATTTCTATTACTTTTAAACATCCTTCAGTCTCTCGTAATGCTTTATGGAAAAGTAATGAACATTTCCTTTTATTTTTTACTTTTATTCTTTCTTATTTACAATGTAACGCTTAACATTATCTGTCTGTTTCTCTTGTCTATGTAAAACGATTTTATGTCAAGCTGCTTTGTAAAATCAAATGCAAAGTTAGTTTTTTTCTTGCCATTCTATATTCAACTTTCAATTCATTCTTTAGTAATAAGACCTCTTTATTTCTTTTATTCACTTGTCATTTAGACAGTAGAACAATGCCTCTTGGTTTTATACATTATTATTTTTCAAAATCTAACAAAAACAAGATATTGCTTCAATTTACTTGTAGTCGTCCAAATAAAGCCAAACGATACTGTCTGTCATTTGCATAATATGGGGAAAAATATGCAAATATATTTTTGTTAGATGCCTTTGTTAAGAAATTGTTATCATTTTATGCTTTTGCTCTCTAAAGGCCAAAGAGATTTAAATGAAAAGACATTTTTTAAAATTAAGCCTCGGGTCAGAGACATTAAATTGACCATTGGTTTGTTAGGGACCAACTAAGTAAGCAGCTTTTTTTATGAAAATCATAAGGATCTACTTAGAGTTTTTAATAAATTGAAAAGCTGATTTTTTTGGAAATTGTTAAAAATAGAATTGAATAAATGTAAATATGCTATTGAATTTGAGTAACTTTTGTACACAAAGGTTATTGTGCACAAAAATGTTTAAAACATTTAACCCAAAATGTCATTTACATTTATTGGTCATCATGCAAAACCTGTCTTTAATTACATTGTATGGTATTTGTGTCTGTATTTGAATTTGTATTTATTTAATATACATTTGTATCATCCATTGCCATTGGTTTTGTTTTGTATAAATTCTTCTAAAATATTCATGTACTTTTATGGACATTTAAACTTTACATTCATATATTTCACCAAAAAATTTACTCATATAAATTTGCGGTTATTTTTCGCGTGTCCCTTTTGACACCACGAAATTAGTGTTGGCGTTATTTTGCCAACAAACAAACTGTAGTTAGTTTTATTTGTGTTTTTTCTATATATTTTCAATATTATTTTGGCATATACTGGTGTATGTATTTGTTAGTGTCATTATCATAAATTTTTTAAAATGCAGTTTTCAGTTTTTTTGACAACTGTCGCAGCGGAAGTTGTGGTTTCATTTTGTTTAACTGTTAAAATGTATAAATTATAGAAATTTTGATAATGTTGGTTTTGGTTGGTGGAGGAGTAGAAGGAGGAAGGAAGTAAAACATATTACGGAAATCATTATTTTGGGAGTGACAGACAGGTTTTTAATGTGTGTGTTTGTTTTTGGCGTTATAAATATGTATTTTATTTTTAAGTAATTATAATAAGTTTGTTGGTGTTTTATATAAAATATTTATGAAATATAAATTTTTTTAACACTTACCCAATAAAAACTTTCATTACCATTTTATGTCATTATTTTAACACGGTGATGTCATAGGAGTCAAGTACTTACCACAAACGATTACAAGTAATTAGAAAAAGTAGTCATTGTAAATCGCATGAGAAAACGTGCACAGCTTCTATATCTACATTGGCAGGAAGACTACTGAATTAGAAAGTATTTATATAACACATTATTAGTAAGACCTTATTAGACTACTTCTATGTAATCTAGACAATATGCAGTAGTCATTGAAAAGTATGTTGTTAGGTAAGTAATTACAATTTAAAGCCATTACCTAGTTTTTGCTGGGTATATCGTATGTAAATAAATGATGTAATGTTATTGTGAAATTTGTTTGAAGTTATCAATCCCAGCAAAAACTTTAATGAAGGCAAGTACTTACCACAATCGCTTACAAGTAATTAGAAAAATCAGTGAATGTAAGTCGTGTGATAAAACGTATTAAACTTTTATATCTTTAGGGAAAAGTTGACTAATGAATTAGAAGGTATTTATAAAACTAATTAATAATAAGACGTTATAAGACTACTTCTGCGTAATCAGAACAATATGTAATACTCATTGAAAGGCATGTTAGTAAGTAAGTGGTTATAATTGCAAGTTATTACCAAGTTTTTGCAGGGATTGAAGAAAAATTTTCTTAAGAAAAATAAAATAATTAAAAATCTTAATGCAATTATAAAAATCAATAATTTTACTAAGTTACTATCATGTTATCTTTCAAAATAACCCCTTATAAAATTCATTTAATTTATAAAATTGTCATAAATTTGTACATCCTTTCAGACATAAATGTACATGTGCACCATTTTATAAAAAACTGTTTTTTTTTATCACTCACAATGTTGGTCATTTAAATTTGTTACTCGTAATTAAAAACAATTGCAAATGTCAAGTGATGGTAAAATAAAAAAAGAAAAGAAGAGAAAAACGATGTATGTATCTCTTTAGTTTCCAAACCATAAAAAGAGAATGTCATTCATCATAATAGCACAACACTCTTATAAATACTACATAAACATGTCGTTTAAACACATAGTCAAACGCATTAAGTCTGGGTACCAACACGAAATGAAATAAATTCATACATAGTATCTTCATATATTAAGAGGTTTTGAGTTGAAGCTTAAAATAAAGTAAATTTTAATTGTGAAATTCTTTCGGGACCACCCTAATATGCATATCACGATGTACGTGTACTATATAAATGTGTATGTCCTCATACCTGTGGTTGTATAATTTTAATACTGTTCAACATAATAAATTTTCCCCCTGGAATAACACTGTAATAAAATTTCTATAGAGACTATGAGCCAAAGTTAAAAGCCACCACAACAAACATTAAGGATACAATGGGAAAAATACATAAAAAAGTTTATATACACACACACACACCTATACCTAGGCAGGCACATATACACACCATAAATGGTAGTTAAAACAAAAAGCGGAAAAGCAAGCAAGAGGAAACATGAATTCCCATAATAATATAAATAAATGTAGTATAATTTTAAATAAAAAAAAACAAAAAACGCGTAAAGATAAGACAAAAACAAATTAATGTTTAAAAATGGAAAATACAAATTTATAATACAATTTTGTTGCTTTTTTACTAAGTAGTAGTTTGATGTTGGTGTTTAGCAGTTTATAGCCGTGATATAGCAAAAAAGACTGGATTATAACACAAACAAAAAAAAAACTAAGTAATTTATGTATTTGTTGGAGTGTAAAAAGAAAATCATATCGGATTTTTATTAAAGATTAAACATAAGTAATATAAAATATAAATAATTAATTTAATAATTTTGACAAAAACAAACTGTCTTATTGGAAATTTATTGAGCATTTTCTATTTGAGAAAACTTATCGAAATTTTTCTATTAAATGGAAAATATTAACGAAAAAAAAGAAAAATTATCATAAATTGTCTAAAAAAGATATGAAATTTTCCATAAAACGAAAACTTAAAGAACATTTTCTTCAAACAAGAAAAATATATCGAAAATATTCTATTCAAAGAAAAGTTAACGAAAATTGTCTATAAAAAGAAAAGTCATCGAAAATTTTCTAAAAGAAAAATTTTATGAAAATTTCATATGGAGAAAAACTCTATCAAAAATTTTTCATAAGAAGAAACTATCGAAAATTTTCTATAGAAAGAAAATTTATTGAAAATTTTCTATAAAAAGAAAATTTATTAAAAATTTTCTATCGAAAGAAGTTGTGAGAATTTTCTTTAGAAAAAACTTTATTGAAAATTTTCTATAGAAAGAAAATTTGTTGAAAATTTTCTATAGAAAGAAAATTTATTGAAAATTTTCTATGGAAAGAAAATTTATTGAAAATTTTCTATATTGAAAACTTTCTATAGAAAGAAAATTTATTGAAAATTTTCTTAGAAAGAAAATTTATTGAAAAATTTCTGTGGAAAGAAAATTTACGGAAAATTTTCTATAGAAAGAAAATTTATTGAAAATTTTCTATAGAAAGAAAATTTATTGAAAATTGTCTATGGAAAGAAAATTTATTGAAAATTGTCTATGGAAAGAAAATTTATTGAAAATTTTCTATAGAAAGAAAATTTATTGAAAATTTTCTGTAGAAAGAAAATTTATTGAATATTTTCTATAGAAAGAAAATTTATAAGAAATTTCCTATGGAAAGAAAAATATTGAAAATTTTCTATAGAAAGATAATTTATTGAAAATTTTCTTAGAATGTAAATTTGTTAAAAGTTTTCTATAGAAAGAAAATTTATTGAAAATTTTCTATAGAAAGAAAATTTATTGAAAATTTTCTATAGAAAGGAAATTTATTGTAAATTTTCTATAGAAAGAAAATTTAATGAAAATTTATTGAAGGTTTTCTATAGAAAGAAAATTTTCCATAGGAAGAAAATTTAATAAAAATTTTGTATAGAAAGCAGATTTTTTAAAAAGAAAGAAAGAAACTTTATTGAAAATTTTCTATATAAACAAATTACTGAAAATTTTCTATAAAAAAAATTATTGAAAATTTTCTATAGATAAAAATTATTGAAAATTTTCTATAGAAAAAAATTACTGAAAATTTTCTATAGAAAAAAATTATTGAAAATTTCCTATAGAAAAAAATTATTAGAAAAAAATTATTATTATAGAAAAAAATTATTGAAAATTTTCTATAGAAAAAAATCATTGAAAATTTATCGAAAATTTTCTATAGAAAGAAAATTTGAAAATGTTCTATAGGATGAAAATTCTTCAAAAAAATTTTCTATAGAAATAAAATTTATCGAAAATTTGAAGGAAAATTTTCTATAGAAGGAAAATTTATCGTAAATTTTTTAAAAAGTAATTTTATTGAAAATTTTCTATAAACCAAATTTTAATGAAAATTTTTTATAAAAACAAAATTAATCGCAAATTATCTATAAAAACTAAATTTATCGAAAATTTTCTAAATCTATAAAGAAATGTATCGTAAGTTTCCATAAAAATAAAATTTACCACAAATTTTTTAAAAAATAAAATTTTTCAAAAATTTTTTATAAACAGAAAATTTATAAAAAATTTATATTAAAAGAACGTTTTATAAAAAAAAAATTATAGAAATAAATTTTTTATATTTTTATAAAATACCTTATTTTTACTTTTCCAAAAAGAAAATTTATAGAAAAATATGCCTATAATATTTGACAGCTAAGAGACAGTAAATCAAATTTAATCTTTGACACATTACTTGTTTTATTAATTCCACAACCCAATTTTAACAAATATAACCCCTTAACAATACTAAAATATTTAACATTATTATTGTGTAACAGAAATAAAAACCTCCCATAGATTCCCATAAAAATATTTATGATGTACAAAGGACCTCAATGAAACTATTAATTATAATCCTTGTGGTGTTTGAAATAAAATAATTAATGTTATTTTATGTAAAACAATAATAGGATCATCCTTCCTTCTGCCACCCCTCTAGGGTATAATATTCAAAAACAATTTCGAAATTTATATGCACAGTTGTTGGCCATTAACTTACGAAATGAGAGCTTACAAAACATATTTAACACAGTTACTGCTTATTCAACCAGAAAACAGAAAAAAAAACACGAAATGTAAACTTTGCAAAAACTTTTACTCCTTTAACTCATTTAATAGGCTTAATTTCAGTTATATTTATAGTATATGTCTGTCTGTAGTGTGTATTTCGGGGGTAAAAGTTTTAATAAATAATGTTTATAAATTGGCTTAATTAGTTGTAAAAGATGTAGAAGATGACGCTGAAGTAGAAGCAGTAAGAGCAGCAACAGAAATTATTAATGAAAACTTTGTATTTATTAAATACACTAAATGGCCTGCTGTTTGAACAAATTTTTAAGGTTTACCACATCATTAAATAAGTGGAAAAAATAATAAGATACAAAAAAAAATACTGTAAAAAGAGGAGAAATTGTAGCAACTTTATTATCATTTGATGATTAATGATGATATTTTAATTTGGCAAACTACGAAAAGAATTAAATACTAGTTTGTTAATAAGTATACGTATGTATGTATGTATGTATGTATGTATGTTATGTATGTATGTATGTATGTATGTATGTTATGTATGTATGTATCGTATGTATGTATGTATGTATGTATGTAGTATATGTATGTATTGTATGTATGTATGTATGTATTATGTATGTATGTATGTATGTATGTATGTATGTATGTATGTATGTATGTATGTATGTATGTATGGTATGTATGTATGTATGTATGTATGTATGTATGTATGTATGTATGTATGTATGTATGTATGTATGTATGTATGTATGTATGTATGTATGTATGTATGTATGTATGTATGTAGTATGTATGTATGTATGTATGTATGTATGTATGTATGTATGTATGTATGTATGTATGTATGTATGTATGTATGTATGTATGTATGTATGTATGTATGTATGTATGTATGTATGTATGTATGTATGTATGTATGTATGTATGTATGTATGTATGTATGTATGTATGTATGTATGTATGTATGTATGTATGTATGTATGTATGTATGTATGTATGTATGTATGTATGTATGTATGTATGTATGTATGTATGTATGTATGTATGTATGTATGTATGTATGTATGTATGTTGTATGTATGTATGTATGTATGTATGTATGTATGTATGTATGTATGTATGTATGTATGTATGTATGTATGTATGTATGTATGTATGTATGTATGTATGTATGTATGTATGTATGTATGTATGTATGTATGTATGTATGTATGTATGTATGTATGTATGTATGTATGTATGTATGTATGTATGTATGTATGTAGTATGTATGTATGTATGTATGTATGTATGTATGTATGTATGTATGTATGTATGTATGTATGTATGTATGTATGTATGTATGTATGTATGTATGTATGTATGTATGTATGTATGTATGTATGTATGTAGTATGTATGTATGTAGTTGTATGTATGTTGTATGTATGTATGTATTGTATGTATGTATGTATGTATGTATGTATGTATGTATGTATGTATGTATGTATGTATGTATGTATGTATGTATGTCTGTATGTATGTATGTATATGTATGTATGTATGTATGTATGTATGTTACCATATATAATCTGGTTATAATATATGTTGGTTCCATATTTTTATGTCCTACACCACTATAGTGGGGGGTATTATACGTTTGTGCTGACGTTTGTAACACACAAAAATATTGGTCCTACACCCACCGATCGATTCAGAATCATTTTTTTAATCGATTAAGACATGTCCGTCCGTCTGTCCGGCTGGCTGTCCATGTAAACCTTGTGCGCAAGGTACAGACCGCAAAATAATATGACGAAACTTGGACCAAGCATGTTTTTTTGGCACAGGGACAAAGCCTATTGAAAATGGTTGAAATCGGTCCATTATTTCACCTAGCCCCCATACAACCGTACCTTCCGATTTGGGCTTTTTATGCCATAATTACGTCAAATATACTATTATCTTTCTAAAAATTGGCACAAATAAGTTTTATATAAGTATAAATGACACTGCAGATTTTCGTAATGATCGGCCCTTATTTGACCCTAGCCCCCATACAAACCCCCCTTCAAAAAATGTCTTAAACGTCTAAAATTGACTTGTAACCATTTGTATCGCAATGAAACTCAACAAAGCTAACTGCTATTTAAAAATATTAAAAATATCCTTTTCCCAAATTTAATGAGGATCGGCCCGTGTTTGACCTATACTCCTATATAAAGCCTCATTTAGAAAATTTGTTTTTTATCAATAAATTGCTTAAATACTTTGGAATTAAGGTAAAATTCAACATAAAAGTTTATTTATGAAAAATGAAAATTTTTAAAATATACTCATGGTGGAGGGTATTATATGGTCGGCCATAATTTTTTTAAGAAATTTCTGAAAAGTATCACCTACGATTTTATTCGTTTTTTTTCTAGTGTATTACAGATATTGATCCAGTTTTTCTTACTTTATTAATAATAAAGAACATTTCCTTTCTATAACGATTCTCATTTGTGGCTGAAATAGATCACGTTTTACGTAAATGTATAATAACATCAGTACTAATTTAAAAGTTCTTTAAAAAAAATTCTTATACGTAAGGATACTAGAATATAAAATTTCTAAACAATTTCATTTAAAATACAAAATCCTAACATGAGAATAAGAAAAAACAAGGATTAAAATTCCAAATGCGTAAGAGTTTGTTGAACAAATGTAGACATCTACACATCTGTGGCAGATGTAAAGATAAAAAGATACAACACTAACACATAAACTTTACTTTAATGTATTAAATAGAAAACAAACCAACAGTATGTTGCTGCATAAACATGTAGAGGTGTTTTAAGGATAACAATTTTAAACACACACACACACAGAAATACTTTAATATGAGATTGTTTGTGTACCCTGCAGTTCGACAAAGAGTCAATGCATCCGAAAAACACAGTGATTTCCACTAACGTCTAACCACCTGGTTTGCTTTAATTTGTCTTTCGTCACCGATGTACTCTTTGTAAGCGAGAGTGAAGATAATCGTCACTTTAGTGTGCCCTTTGTAAGCGAGAAAGGGGACACTTAAGAAGCACTTCTCTGCCTCTTCCTAACCTATGGAGTGACGATTGACTTCCTCGTAGGACAAGCACATGTTAAAATAGCCAGTCACCTGGACAGTTGGTGGCTAGGTGTAACCCTATGTGGTAGGTTAAATAGGGAGTTCGGGACTGTCCGACCGAACTGCTGGATATTGTAAGGAAAAAGTTAATATACATATAAGGATAATGTATACAAGCTTAAGAATGTTTGTATCTGTCTAATACATATTGTAAAACACAATTAAATACATTAAGATTCTAGTTAGAATTCCTGGCATCAATGAAAATTATACGCACTATACACAAACATACATTCATATATAAAATTCCAAAGGAATAAGGTGGCCAAGTATATTTAACTATATAAAATGTTATCTTTACACCCTTAGTTAAAGTATGTATTACGAAAGTAAAGGAAAGGTCACCTTAACTAAATTTTAAATTTCTAATACTCTTAAAATATCTACCTTATATTTCAATTCATTTACCAACACCAAATCAAAATGTCTAGCTTACGTGTCTACAATACTAAGACCCTCAAAACTAACAGCATTTTCCATTTTAATCCCCATTTTTATACAATATTTCAAAGTGTTTTTAGGAAACGGCAGAAAACATGTTTAGAAAATAGTTGAAAGTAATAAAATTTCATAGACCTTCATTAATAACAGCTCATTAATTTTACCTTGAACTGGTTGTAAGTTTTAGTTGAAAAACCCCCCAAATATTTTAAGTATAAATAACAAAATGATATTTATGCTCGCACTAGAACAATAAAATTAATGGGGGAGGCCAGCTGTTTTCAAAAATGTATTTTTCGTTATGAAAATGTCAATAACTGATATTATAGTTATTTAAACATAAATTTAATTATAATGGCACACAGTTATTGGTATGTATTTGTATTAGAAAGTTTTGTTAAATTCGGTTTATTTTGGGTTTGAAAGTGAGTTTAACTACCCTGTGGTTTTGAAAGTAGTAATTGCCGAAAGTTTTTTATCCACGGGGTGCGGTCAATAAAATTTTATGTAAAAAATCACAGTATTAAAGGTATACCAAACTATACCTTTCCAAATTACTCACTTATCTTAGATTTTAATAGTCAAATTAAAGCCTATATACATTAAGACATATTTTCAATAGTAAACAAAACTTATCGGTATAGTATGTATCAGAAAAATATAACGACATACCATCTGCATTGCTTAGAAGGAGTCTTGTAATGACCTTATACATATGTGAGTACTTACTTTTTATATCCTTCACCTTCGTGAGAACGGTATATATAAGTTCGTTATTCCGTATGTAATTTCGATCCTTATAGATAGTGTAGTCGACTCAGCCATGCCCGTCTGACCGTCAGTCTGTCTGTGCGTTTGTTTGTTGAAATCAGTTCTTAGAAGACCCCAGATATCTGCGAGATCCGACTCTTCAATATAAGTAAAAATCCGAAACAACCTTTAAATATGTATGTGTTGCTGTGTGTTGTTATTGAAACTTAAAATTAAGCATGTATAACCAGGAGTAAGTGAAAACCTTTTCAAAGGAACTATGTGGTAGTTAGTTAGTTAGTTAGTTAGTTGTTAGTTAGTTAGTTAGTTAGTTAGTTAGTTAGTTAGTTAGTTAGTTAGTTAGTTAGTTAGTTAGTTAGTTAGTTAGTTAGTTAGATAGATAGTTAGTTAGTTAGTTAGTTAGTTAGTTAGTTAGTTAGTAGTTAGTTAGTTAGTTAGTTAGTTAGTTAGTTAGTTAGTTAGTTAGTTAGTTAGTTAGTTAGTTAGTTAGTTAGTTAGTTAGTTAGTTAGTTAGTTAGTTAGTTAGTTAGTTAGTTAGTTAGTTAGTTAGTTAGTTAGTTAGTTAGTTAGTTAGTTAGTTAGTTAGTTAGTTAGTTAGTTAGTTAGTTAGTTAGTTAGTTAGTTAGTTAGTTAGTTAGTTAGTTAGTTAGTTAGTTAGTTAGTTAGTTAGTTAGTTAGTTAGTTAGTTAGTTAGTTAGTTAGTTAGTTAGTTAGTTAGTTAGTTAGTTAGTTAGTTAGTTAGTTAGTTAGTTAGTTAGTTAGTTAGTTAGTTAGTTAGTTAGTTAGTTAGTTAGTTAGTTAGTAGTTAGTTAGTTAGTTAGTTAGTTAGTTAGTTAGTTAGTTAGTTAGTTAGTTAGTTAGTTAGTTAGTTAGTTAGTTAGTTAGTTAGTTAGTTAGTTAGTTAGTTAGTTAGTTAGTTAGTTAGTTAGTAGTTAGTTAGTTAGTTAGTTAGTTAGTTAGTTAGTAGTTAGTTAGTTAGTTAGTTAGTTAGTAGTTAGTTAGTTAGTTAGTTAGTTAGTTAGTTAGTTAGTTAGTTAGTTAGTTAGTTAGTTAGTTAGTTAGTTAGTTAGTTAGTTAGTTAGTTAGTTAGTTAGTTAGTTAGTTAGTTAGTAGTTAGTTAGTTAGTTAGTTAGTTAGTTAGTAGTTAGTTAGTTAGTTAGTTAGTTAGTAGTTAGTTAGTTAGTTAGTTAGTTAGTTAGTTAGTTAGTTAGTTAGTTAGTTAGTTAGTTAGTTAGTTAGTTAGTTAGTTAGTTAGTTAGTTAGTTAGTTAGTAGTTAGTTAGTTAGTTAGTTAGTTAGTTAGTTAGTTAGTTAGTTAGTTAGTTAGTTAGTTAGTTAGTTAGTTAGTTAGTTAGTTAGTTAGTTAGTTAGTTAGTTAGTTAGTTAGTAGTTAGTTAGTTAGTTAGTTAGTTAGTTAGTTAGTTAGTTAGTTAGTTAGTTAGTTAGTTAGTTAGTTAGTTAGTTAGTTAGTTAGTTAGTTAGTTAGTTAGTTAGTTAGTTAGTTAGTTATTTAGTTAGATAGTTACACACCCAATAAAATAGTTTACATTTAAATAAATTCATTTTTGCCTTTGCAAGGGTTGCTTTAGTTTTAATGATTTAATACCTTTATGCCTTTGTTAAGTTACTATTCACTTTCCTATTTTTTCTTTATTTCGTCTATAAAATACCTTTTTAAACTTACAACACAAAATGTCATTATTTGGATACAATAGCGTAAAGTGTGTGCGTTGACCTAATAAAATTTTATATTACAACCCCAGATACCTCTACATTAAGATACATAGTATTGTAGTTAAATGAACCAGTTGTATTGGGTAATTTAAAATTATACACCTAAACACAAAGGTACAACGACTAGGATAGACAATGTACTACAGTAATTACTAAGGACAAGTAATGATAATGAAAACAACTTGTGTAGGGTTGTGACGAAGTAAGATCATAAAAAAATAAATATTAAGGGAAATAAGCTGGAATAAATTGTGGAGAAGTTTTAGGGATAATTAGAAAAAAGATAAGACATACATACATAATACTAGTGGGTGTAGAATAAATAGTGTTCTATGTGCTGTTTAAAAGTCTTATCAGTAGGTTGGTGGCTAACAACTCTGGGTATTTAGAGTGAAGCAGAGCAATACAAGTAATAAAAACATGAAATGTATCAATTCATCTTTACAAAGATGCAGACAAAAAATTTAACTTAGTAAAAGTTTAGAGTTTTTAATTGTTATTTAAGTACTAAACATGTATCGGAATATCTTTTATATTAAAATTTTCGTTTTATATTTAAATCAAAGTATTAAATCTGAAATGAATGAAATAAAATGTCATTTGAATATAAATGTGTGTATGTTTGAAAATTGTATTGTTTTTGTTGCGTTTTTTCCGTTAGTGCTGGACCATAAAGTGCACTTGTTTATAAACCTTGTTAATTCAATAAAAAGAATTCTTTATTGTTTTATGTGACTGAATAGCAAATATAAAATAAAGCAAAGAACTTTTTATACTCTAATACCATCATTCATACTGGTGGGTTACATTTTATATTCTTAAATAATGAACTGTGGTTTTTCGAGTATCTAGTATTTTTCTTTGTTTCAATTTAAACATTATATATTTTTTTGCCAGTATCATGTGGTTGCAAAAATATAAAAATAAAACTAAAAGGGTTTACAGTGTATACTTTTGTCCATAACACATTCGACAAAAATTATAAGATCTTCGAAAAAATTTCTTCTTGTAAATGTAAAATTTTAAACCATTAAATTTTTCTTTTTTTGGAAATTTACTATTTTTATAAAAATTTGTGAACTTAAAATTTTTAATGGAGTTTCATAACTTGCATAACTTTTTTTCAGCAGTATTTTATTTTCTTTTTTATTATTGTTGATAACATAAATCTTGGAATTTATTTGCACCACGCAAGCAGACAAATCCATTAAAAAACAAGTAAGAGTGTTATATTCGGCTGTGCCGAATCTTGTATACCCACCATCAAATCATTGCCGAAAAGGAATGCTTCCTTATAAATAAACTTTGATATTTAAGAATCGATGCTTTTGTTATGATCAAAACAATTTTCGAGATATATCGGGGGGTGGAGGTTTGGTCAATTATGGACCGATCCTCGTCAAATTTTCTAGAACAATTTTAGTTTAGGCTAGTAATGAGCGTTAAAGTCATTTTCTGAAGGGGACCTTATATGGAGGGTAGGGTCAATTATGAACCGATCCTTATAAAATTTTACAATTATATTAAGGTTCCTATAAAATATGTTCATGTTGAATTTCATCGCTATAGATACTTTTTAAGGCAGTTATGAGCGTTAAAGTAATTTTCTGAAGGGGTCCTTATATGGAGGATAGGGTCAATTATGGACCGATCCTTAAAAAATGTTACAATGATATTAAGGTTCCTAAAAAAAGGTTCCTGTCGAATTTCATTGCTATAGATGCTATATACTTTTGTGGATCTTAAATGAATATTTCGATGTGTTACAAACGGCATGACAAAAACAATATACCCCCATCTTTCTTGTTGGTGGGTATAACAAGTAAGAAATTATAGTCGAGCGAGGCCGACCATATAATACCCTACACCTGTTACAAAAATATAATGTGATTTAGTTTTCATAATAAAGCATTTAAGTTCAATTGTACCTTGCCTCAGATATACTTAAGCCATTTATTGTTGAATAAAATTGTGGAAATTTAAGTCAAATTTTGAAGGGGGGCTAGTATAGAACTTGGTTTTGAAGCTTTTTGTCGAGATACGAGTATATTCAACATAATTATGAACTTAAGAGCCCTATTCGGCGGGTTCAGTTGTATGGGGGTTAGGTGAAATAATGGACCGATGTTAACCATTTTCAATAGGCTTCGTCTCCGGTACCATAGAAGATTATGTGCCAAATTTCATTGAATTATCTTCAAAATTGCGACCTGTAGTTTGATTACAAGGTTTACAAGGACGGACAGGCGGACGGACATAGCTAAATCTACTCAGAAAATGATTGTAAGCCGATTGTTATACTTTAAGGTGGATATAGGACCAATATTACTGTGCGTTACAAACATCAGCACAGACCCAATATACCCTCCCCACTAAAGTGGTGTAGGGTATAATAAATATTTGTATTATTTTGCAACATCTTTCAAAGTTTTATATAAACATATAAATTTAAGATTTTTCTAAGGGATTTATATTATTTACAAATATATGTATGTGCAAGAGAACATAAGCTAAAAACAAGCAATTTGATACTGGATGACAATTATGATGATAATGACGATCAACTAACTAACTGCTCGTAAAATACACTTTATATACTAATCCTGTTACTGGTACTTTGATGATGCTGTTGAAGGTATTAGAAATACTATGAACTACATTTTAGAAGGGATTTATGACAGCAATTTATTATAGCTGTTGTTGATAAATATCATGATTGCTGATTTAAGTTTATATTACAAATGCACAGAGTAGTAGCAGCAGCAGCAATGGCTGTAGTTTTAAAAAGAAATAGCAACAACCAAGAGTTTGAATAATGCAATTTATCGATTTGTAATGCAAGATTGTTCGTTAAGTTATTTACTCATTATACAATATTAAGTTGATAAAGAAAAAAGCAATAAACGAAAAAAGCTGAAGTGAAATTGTAGATAGAAGAAAATTGGAAAATTGAGAAAAAATTTCAATAAAAGTTTAATAAGTTTTTTGAACTAAATGTAATGCATTTGAAATGAGAGTAAGATGTTTGTTGACAAGGTAATTGAAATAAGTGTTTTTATGAAAACGTACTAATTTGAATCAATTGCAATTATATTAAGTGCAAATGAGGTAAATACTAAAGTTTTTCTCTCTATAAAATAATATAAAAATAGAACCTTAGAAACTTTTCCATAACCTTAAAACCAAATCCTTAATCGACAATCCTTTCTAAAAAAAGTTAAGGAAACAAACTTAAAAAATTATTCAAATTCTCATTTGTTTACCCTTTAACAAATTTAATTAAGTTGTTCTACACTTTCATCACAAACTTAAGCCCTCATATTTTATTCAGTAACCACATATTTTTTCTTTTACCCAAATAAACATGTTTTTGATTTAGTTGTGGTTTGCAAAATTCTTTTACCAAATTCTTTAAATAACAAGAAATTTTGTTTTTACAGCAGTGCTATAAAAAAGGGATTAAGATTAATTTAGGGTTTGTGTGACCTTTTTTCCTCTCAAATAATAAATGTAAAATATGCAAACTATAAAAAAACTTGTTGACAAACAAATCTCTTTTTAGGTCACATCTCCAGCATGGTTTTAAGAGTAGAATCATCATGCACTTATACATCAATTTTAAATATTATTGTTTGTGAAAATTCCAACAAGAAGAGACATACCACAAGCAAGTTCTTCCACACAGAGTGAAACAGCACGTCTTTTTTACATTTATTTGCTAGATATTTGGTTTTTTATTTTTATTATACCCTACACCACTTTAGTGGGTAGGGTATATTGGGTTTGTGCTGATGTTTGTAACGCACAATAATATTGGTCCTATACCCACCTTAAAGTATACCAATCGGCTTAGCATCATTTTCTGTGTAGTTTTAGCATATCCGTCCCTCCGTCCGTCCGTCTGACCGTCTGTCTGTCTGTCCCTCCATATAAACCTTGTAATCAAACTACAGGTCGCAATTTTGAAGATACTTCAATTAAATTTGGTCCCAGGGAAGATGGTTAACATCGGCCAATTTTCTCACCTAGCCCCCATACAACTGAACCCCCTAATAGGGCTTGTAAACCTTTTAATCAAACTACAGGTCGCAATTTTGAAGGTAATTCAATGAATTTTGGCATCTGATCTTCTATGGTACCGAGACGAAGCCTATTGAAAATGATTAAGAACGGTCCATTATTTCACTTAGTCCCCATACAACTGGGCCGCTGAATAGGGCTTGTACAGGTCGCAATTTTGAAGATAATTCAATGAAATTTGGTACATAATCTTCTATGGTATCGGAGACAAAGCCTACTGAAAATGGTCAACATCGGTCCATTATTTCACCTAGCCCCCATACAACTGAACCCGACGAATAGGGATTTTAAGTTCATAATTATTGTGTTTAATATACTCGTATCTCGACTAAAAGCTGCAAAACCAAGTTCTATACTAGCCTTAATGACGCTCATGAATTTTATAATTATAGGGTCTCATTTGACCATAGCCCCTATACAAATCCCCCTTTAAAATTTGACTTAAATGTCTAAATGTCTAAATCACATTTTATTTTTGTAACAGGTATAGGGCAATATATGGTCGGCCTCGACCGACTATAATTTCTTACCTGTTTTTAGTTGAATTTTTTTCTAACGGAAATACGACTTAATGAAAATAGAATTTGGTATTCAAATCAACAAAATTCACTCAATAGCACTTAATGATTGTTTGCTTATTTCAAACCATTTAAAGCATTTGTTAAAAATAACAATAGCTAGCGAATTTTTGTTTAATAAAAACAATTGTAAGAAAATCTTAGAATTAATTTGAATTCATATTTGCTATTATTTAATTAATATTTCTTCTTTTTTTTCGTTTACTTACAGTTACCGAAAAAGAAATCAGACAATGGTAAGTGTTATTTTCCTAATTTTAATATTTTTCTTTTTTTGTTAGAATTTTAATTTTAAAATTATTAAACTTTTGTAAAAAGCAAGAAATTGCTTTTTTTTCAATTCCTTGTCTCAATTTACGTCTATTTTAATTTCTTTGATTTCTCATTTAATTGTCTGGTCTTTACTCCACTTTTTGTTGCGTTTAGGCACAAAGGTTTTCTAAAAGACTGTCCGAATGGTTTACTCACAGAACAAGTAAGTTTTATAAACTTAACACTTTTAAATGTTTGTTGCTTGTCTTTTCTTGGGTATATTTTTATGTTGGCTAATTTTTGTTTTTTATTTAGTACTAATTTTATATTTTTTACCTTTAAATAAATGTCTGTTTTTTATATTTTGCTTTATGAAAACTGTAAAAAGTAGTAAAAGCAAAAAAGTTTTTAACAAGTTTGCATTTTCTTTTTACTTTTCATGTTTTGCTTAAATTTAGTTTTTTGCAACTTTATATAATACTAACAAATATTTACAGTGGTATTTTTATTAATTTTACTAAGAAAAAATGAAATAATTTTTGTAATAATATTCATTTCTACAATACAGATCAAAAATTCCATGAAAATATTAATTCTTCAAAATTGTTTTATTTTAAAAAATATTCTACAAAAAAAAAAAAAAATTAAAAAAAAATTGGAATGGAAATTTTTCAATAATTTTTTACAAAAGGATAATTTTTCAAAAATATTTTCTAAAAATAATTTTTAAAAAATTTTCTATAGAAAAAGAAATCTTTTGAAAAATTTCTATAGAAATTTCATCAGATTCATCAAGGCTAGTATAGAACTTGGTTTTGCAGCTTTTTGTCGAGATACGAGTATATTAAGCATAAATATGAACTTAAGAGACCTATTCGGGGGGTTCAGTTGTATGAAATGATATAATGGACCTATGTTCAATAAAACATCATTTACTAAATTTTATTGAATTATCTTCAAAATTGCGACCTGTAGTTTGATTACAAAGTTTACATGGAAGGACGGACAGACGGACGAACATAGCTAAATAGACACAGAAAATGATTTTAAGCCGATTGTTATACTTTTTTTTCAATAGGCTCCGTTTCAGGTACAAATTTCATTGAATTATCTTCAAAATTGCGACCTGTAGTTTGATTACAAGGTTTACATGTACGGACGGACGGACATAGCTAAATCGACACAGAAAATGATTCTAAGCCGACTGTTATACTTTAAGGTGGATATAGGACCAATATTAGTGTGCGTTACAAACATCAGCACAAACCCAATATACCCTCCCCACTAAAGTGGTGTAGGGTATGAAAATGAGAGGACTAGCCATAGGGGGCGTGGTACCTTCAATGTGAATTAAATACAAAAACATTTTTCTATCTGTAGAATTATAAGAGAATTTTGTACGATGAACATAGACATCAATCTGAACATTTGTGGGTAAAGGGGCGGACTTTCATTAGGGATCCTTGGATCCTCCTATATGAATTAAATACGTATAACTGAGAACAGAGCTAAAATCCAAAAATTTAGGACGAAAAATTCGGACATCCATGCGAACACTTGGGTAACAAATTGACGGACGGAAGAGGCAGCGTGCTATACCCCGCATGCATTAAATACAAAAATTCGTATATAAATTTTTGTACGAAGAACTTTGACATCCATGTGAATAGAAGGGAAAAAAATTTGAAAAAAGGGAAAAATTTCTAAATTCGAAAAATTTTCTATAAAAAGAAGCATTTTCCAAAAATTCTATAAAAAAATACATTTTCCAAAAATTGCTTTTAAAAAGGGTAAAATTTGCAAGAATTTTTTAGAAAGAAAAAAGTATCTATAAAATAACAAATTTTGGAAAAATTATAAAAAACAAGAATTTTCTAAAAGTTTTCTATGAAAACTAAAATCTTCTAAAAAATTTTATATGAAAACAAAAAATTTCCATAAATAAGAGAAATTTTCTATAAAAATTATGAATTTTCCAAAAATTTTCTATAAAGAGGTAAATTTCCCAAAATTATATATTTATTTAATTTTTCGAAAATTTTCTAAAAAAAAAAAAAAAAACAAATTTATTATAAAAGATACAAATACAAAGATAAATTTTCCGAAAATTTTCTATTAAGAGGTAAATTTCCCAAAATTATATATTTATTTCATTTTTCGAAAATTTTCTAAAAAAATTACAAACTTATTATAAAATATACAAATTTTCTGAAATTTTTCCATAAGAAATTTCTGAAAATTTTCTATAAAAAGAAAAAAAAAATTCTGAAAATTTTTATAAATAAAAATAAAGACAAATTTTCTGTAAAAAAGATAAATATTCAGAAAATTTTTTTATATAAAAAACAAATGTTCCAAAAATTTTCTATAAAGATCATAAGTTTCCGAAAGTTCTCTATAAAATTAAAATTTTTCAGAAATTTCTATAAAAAAAAATAAATTTCTTAAATTTTTTTTTAATAAAAAAGAAAATGTTCTTTGAAAAAGAAAAAATTTCAGAAAATTGTCTATGAAATCAGATATTTATATTTTTTTAAGGTATTTTCTCATATATTTAAAGTATTTTTTCAAATCTCTCTTTTCATATAAAAATTTTCAAAAATTGTGAAAAGAGTAATTTGAACCACTGTCTACTTTAAAATTCTGAACAAAAACCTTTTTTCATGTTTTAAAAGAAATAGTCTTTGAACATACTTAAAATTTTGTAACACATTTCGTTCTTAGTTTTCGGCACATCATGTTCAAAATGAAAGAAAACTTTACAGCTTTGCTGGAAAATATTCTTTAATTTTTTTGTGTACATATATTTTAGTTTATAACACTCGTACTTATTTTAATATACTTAATTTGCTTAAAATTTAGCACTCTAAAGCCCATTTATCTTTTGCAACTGAAATACAGACAAATTTTAGAATGAAAAACTAACAATTTTGTTGATTTTCTTTTGCTTTTTTTTATATTTATGTTTATTTTATACAACACTCACTCCTCCATTACTACTACACTTGCCTTAAGTCCTAAAGATTTGTTTATTTTTTTCCTCGCGCCACTATTTTACCAAGTTTTTCAACACTAACTTAATCATAATTTAGCTTGTTCATCAGCTATGCTATAGTCATCATCATATCGTCATCATTATTATGAAAATTTTAATATTTATATTACGTATACGTAACATTATTTGGTATTTATATTACGTATACGTACTAGTATTCTTGCAGACGTTGTTTTTTGTTATTTTCACACAATTTTTTTTTTTTTGCTTTTAAAATGAAAAATTCTTATGTACTTTTTTATGAAATATTTGTCTATTATTTTTTTGTTGTGTATTATTTTAACTAACGTTTTGTTATGCCAAGAATTTGTTATGAAAACTTATTTTTTGGATTAAGCATTAAATGTGTTGTTGGAAATTTTCATTATTAACATATATTTTTTTTCATTTGCTTTATTTTCTGTTGCTTCAAGTGTTGCGTGTTTAAATGAATAATAACAACTTGATTTGTTATTTCTTTTCTTCTGTATTTTATTCACTTCTATTTGCATATTTTTAGGGTTTTATAAAAATCTACAAACAGTTCTTTCCACAAGGAGATCCTAGTAAATTTGCCTCATTAGTATTTCGAGTATTTGATGAAAATAATGTGAGTTGATAATAAAAAAATATATATAAAAATATTTGCCATATTTTATGTTAAATTAAAAAAATCTTAAAAAAACAAATTTTTTTGTTATATGCACGTGATATACATTTAAATATACAAAAATCATCAATCAGAAAATCATTTAACTTCCATTTAACCATAATCACAAAAAAAAGAATAAAAATTAATCGTAAAATAGTCAAAAAGAGAAATACAAAATCAATTCAGCATCATTACAACAGCTGGTGAAATCAATCATCTGCCAATATTAAAGGCTGCCAGGCACTACTACTCTATACATCATTATCTGCTGGTGAAGTTTTGTTGGATTAAAAAAGCTAATATATATATATATATACATTTGTTGAGCATGGAAGGGGATAATGTATTTAATGGATTGTCACAGTTGTCTTGGATACAATCAAACATGATTATGCAATTATCATGAAGGTGTAACAATAAACACAGAAAGTATACTATGATATATTTGTATCAGATTTAGCTAAATAATAGCCAGCAAGTCTGGCTCTAGAAGTAATACTGCTTATAGATGAAGGAAGTAATCAAAGTATTTATATTAGTGGAAGTTGATATAAACCACTAGGTACTCATTGAATCCTTCGAAAAGGCAACATTCAGCCAATTATGCAACCAGTGAAGTTTCGTATGCCGATGCCGATACCTAACGACTTGAGTTTAAACCACAGTCATACATATAATAAACCTGAAAAATCGAGTTGTCTCAAACACATCAACAATATCAACGTTTTATTGCTCCATTTTTGAAAGTTTTAGATGGAGTTTAAGATCATCCATACAGAAAATTGAGATCGAGATGATCTATATAGGTTTTCTGAAGATCCAATCCAGTCAATCAAAGATTGGGTTCAGTTCCTTGATGATCTCTATGTTTACTTTGGGCAATATGATAATGTAGTTGTAAATATTGCGTGAGCTTGCAAGTAATCATGATCGTGAATCCTCACATTCCGACTCTTCAAGATTTGTAACAGATTCAAAACGATTAAGGAAATTGGGATCAGAATCATGTATCTGTATGGTTCTTCGACTTAATTGTATATCTCTATCATATTATGTTCTTGTTGGGACTCTAAATAATTTTATTCTACATCTCAACTTTAGCATTCAGGCACCTGATAACTTTGATCAGATTTCGATCTCGCATATGATCAAGCTTCTTAATATTTTAAAAGTCATATTTGCGATTTCTTTTTTTCTAGATTACGATCACAAAGTCAGTCTAAGTAAGGCCTGTGTGTCCGATCATGTTATGATCCCATTTAGACTCTCAAAGATCGTAGATCAAGTTTTATTTGCAATCGTTTGAGCTCTAAATGTTTTCATTCAGAATCACGTTGAACATGACTCTTTTTTCACGTATAGAAGGGACTTTTATACATTATATTCATGATCTCAAAAATTCTTTATTAGTAAAAATTCTAGAATTTTTCGTTAGATCCAAGACTTGCATCCATAGTGATTTCTGAAGTTTATAAAGTCGATCTACATTTAGATGTTGCTGCAACGACAAGTATTCTCTATCTTTCAGTGGCTTTCAATGCCATTTGAAATCAATTAATTGACATTTTCACTTCGCTTCGAATTCTATAATGTAATTTGCATCATGCATTCGTCGTTATAACAGATCTATCTCTGTTTTTATTTGTGCTATGATCTATACAGATCAAACTGGATATCTGTCAAGCAATTCTAAGAAATCGTAATGATTTAAGTGAAAGAGATAGAGAAAGAAAACGGCAGTGAAAATGAAAAAAAAGAACAGAAGTGTGACATGTTTTTCGAAAGGATCATGGCATAAACCCGTGAAAAATAAAGCTATCATGTTGACCAGTACAAATAACGTAAACGACTAGTAAGAATACTTGTTGTATCAGGAGATGTGCATGGACTTATTGGTAATAAAATCTTGTTGTTTGTGCATTGGATTAATGTAATAACTCACATATGTATGTGCTCAGCAAACCAGTAAAGTGCCCAAGAGTAGTCATGATGTTTGAAACGAACGGATAAATATATCTGGATATAAAAATATGCTGTACCTAACATTATATGATATTAAGAGTTTCATCCAAGAGTCATTGCTTTATCTCTTTTATAGACATAAAGTTTATGGATAAAAGGAATGCGTGATTTAACTATTTTTGATATCAATCCTGTAAAACAGAATTATTGCAAAAAGTTTATACAAATAAATAATGGTAAATTCGATATCATACTAGAAATGATACTACGTTAAAATAAACAAAAACTCAACTAAAAATATACTGCATTAAATTTAATAACTATTGTTATACGATATTGACATGACAAATGAGATTAAAATTTCAACATATTATTGTAAAATGTAACACAGTAACGCTCATTAAACAACTTGTCACAATTTCCGGAAAACTATAACAATAAAGAGAGAAAACTCGTGCCATCATACGCCAACAACAGCTCAACATCATCATCATCATCAAAGTCATTATATAATGTACCTACATATATATAAATCACTCATATCATTCAACCATTAACTATTATTCAATACACAAAGCAATCAATTACATCTATTGTTAAACATTTGAATTCAATACATACATGAGGAATTCATAAAGTTTCTAAACATCCATCCATCCCTACATATGTACATCCAGCAGCTATATTTAGTCAATCATTATTCTTCATGCCACCACAATACAATTGTAATAGAAAATTTGAAAATTATTTTATTTCGTTTTTTTTCTATTTTTCCTTTTTTTTCTGTGTGGGTGTTTTCTTTTTATTTATTTAATGTACATTTTAGGATGGAGCGATAGAATTTGAGGAGTTCATACGCGCATTATCGATTACATCAAGAGGAAATTTAGATGAAAAACTACAATGTATGTATTTTTTACGAAATTTCTATTGATTTTTCTGTGGGATTTTTGTGTTAAGTGTTTTATTTATTTAATATTAAATGTTTAAATAATTTTTAGGGGCATTTCGTCTGTATGATGTGGATAATGATGGTTACATAACGAGAGAAGAAATGTATAATATAGTTGATGCTATTTATCAAATGGTGGTAGGTATACTATTAAATTTTTATATCGACATCTTATATTCAAAAAGTGTTAACTCAAACTTGTTTATAGGAGTAAGTAAGTTATTAATTTGCTTTATATTAAGCAAATTAAACAGTTTATTTCTTCTCTTGAATTGTGGACTTTTTTAAGTTAGCAGTTTTTGAATATACTAACTCGATATGCATATAATTTGTTACTTGTTTTAAATTACTTCATTTTTATTAAATTTTTTACAAATTCATTACTTTAAGGGTCAACAACCACAAACAGATGATGAGAATACACCACAAAAACGAGTGGATAAAATATTCGATCAAATGGATAAAAATCATGATGATCGTTTGACATTAGAAGAATTTCGTGAGGGTAGTAAAGCTGATCCACGTATAGTACAGGCGTTAAGTTTAGGTGGTGATTAACCAAAAGAGTCATAGTTTAATTCAAAGGTTAATTAAACTTAATAGAAGAAAATAAAAACTTAATAAAAAATAACAACAAATAACTGAATATATTAAACCACAAACAAGCAAAACAATAAAAAGCCAAAAACAAAATTAGTAAAAAAAAAAACACATACCAACAACAAATCTAACATTATACATATAACACATTATACATATACACACACACATCTAGTTGACATACATACACATATACTCGTTTATACTTTGAAAACCTCAACGTAGAGAAGAGATACAGATTAAAAAAAAATTGCCGTGTTTTATATAAATAACCTTTAGACAAAAGTAAAAAAAATAACAAAAATATAAAAGCAGTAGTAAAAGCTTAACAAAAATTAACAAAGCAAAAAACCTAACAAAAAAAAAATGAGAAAAAATTTTTTGTTATTCTGTACATACAAATGGAAAAAATAAAGGAAATAGGAAAAACTCTCACACACATAAACACTTGAAAAACTACTTAACAAAAGATGGATAAAAGGAAAATCTAACCACCCACCCAAAAATTCATACATATTTAGATAAAAATAAAATTAAAGGAAAAACTCTTCATAAAAATTAACAAAACAAAAATAACAAACTTTTCTACATACAACACAGCTAAACAAACAAATTAAGGTCGAATATAAAGGTGCGTTTTTGTTTTTCTTCTACATTTTCTGGTAAAAGTGAATAAAATACAAATAAAGATAGACAAAAAAGAAACCTATTAAAACTACTTCCTATTTACTTAATCTACCTTTAACACAGACATTTTTACGCAAAAAAAGAAAAAAATAGAGGAAAACGTTTACTGACACGAGAGAGAGGAAAAGAAAATTAAAATACTTCCAGGAAAGAAAAGCCCTATTTAATTTATTTGATAGACATATTTAGGAAACCAACCAAACGAAATAAAATTAAACTAAATTAAAACAATTTTAAAAAGAAAAACTTAACTAAGTTTGGGTATTTCTGGGAATGATATAAGAAAAAAATGTTGTTTCCAAATAAATTGAAATTTTTTAATAATAAGTCATTTCTAAATTGCTTTTAAGTTAATGGCTGTTGCTATTAATTTAAAATGATTAAGTACCAAGAATTCGCTTGAATTATCTGTTTTTGAATGATACAAACCATAGACATCATTAGCACTAGAATCATATTCGCGATCATTAAGTTCTCTCTAAGGCACCACATAAACTCGATCTTAATCATACTCTCCAAGTTACGTTTTCGTTGAGATCGTTAAGTTTCTACATCGCAATCTACATCAGTATTTGATTGACTCTAGTCATTCGTGATCATTGTATCAATATCTATATCACGCTCTCTAAATCACCCTTTCATTATTGTCTTTTTTGAAGTATAAATCGATATCTAGATGTTCAATCAAAAACTTTTGATCTCTAATCTCATCATTTGATATCAATATTGGCAGATCTCTTTATTGACTCATTTTTTTGACTAAATTGAAAGATGGATCAACTATTCTTCGGTCTAACAATAAAAACTCACATAATGTGATCATTCCAACTTCACTCAAAAATTCATACTGTTATTTGGATGCTTTTTTCAGAATATCATTTGTGTTAAGAACTTTATAAGGAAAACTTTTTAAATAGTCGGCCAATGGTGTTTGTTTTCATTCGGGTAAGTCAAAATTCACACCACAAAAACTCATTCTTTATCATGCATTCGAAGTCACGCTGAAGTCAGCGTTAATGGTCTAGATCAGTATAAGTAGGATCGCATCTAATCTATACTCTCGATATTCGAGATCAAACTCTCTCGCGTTTTGTTTCTTTAAGATATATAGATTCATATGTCGAAATCTTGATTATTTCCTGATCACATTCATTTGATCATTCTTATTATTTATTGCTAATGTGATCATTTCAACTTCTCTAAAAAATTCAAAATGATATTTGGATGCAAATAAAAGAACTGATCAAGAATCAAAAAATTGACTTGCATGAAGCGAGGAGAATTGGTGCTTTAGATCTTCAAAACAAACGAGTTTAAGGAAAAAATTGCGAAATTCCTCCAGATAATACGTGAATTTGACTCACTAAATCGCCATAGGACACTACTCGGATTTTCTAGAGAAAGGTTAAGAGATCCCCCAAAAAGGATCATCATATAAAATTATGAGAAATGAATGATCTATGGACACCGTAATATTACGTTTGGTTCCTCCCACAGCCCAATGGTGTTTGTTTTCATTCGGGAGAGTCAAAATTCACACCATAAAAACTCATTCTTTATTATGCTTTCGAAGTCACGCTTTAATTGACGTCTTTTTAATGGTCTAGATCAAAATCTAGATCAGTATAAGTAGGATCGCATCTAATCTCTACTCTCGATATTCGAGATTAAACTTTCTCGCGTTTTGTTGACGTTTCTTTAAGATAAAAACATACATATGTCGATCTCTTGATTATTTCCTGATCACATTCATTTGATCATTCTTATTATTTATTGCTAATATGATCATTTCAACTTCACTAATAAATTCAAAATGATATTTGGATGCAAGTGATCAAGAATCAAAAAATTGACTTGCATGAAGCGAGGAGAATTTTTGCTTTAGATAATCAGATAATACGTGAATTTGATTCACTAAATCGCCATAGGACACAACTCCGATTTTCTAGAGAAAGGTTAAGAGATCTCCCAAAAAGGATCACCATAAGAAATTATGAGCTATAAATGATCTATGGGCACCGTATTATTACGTTTGGTTCATCCCATAGCCCAGTGGTGTTTGTATTCATTCGGAAAAGTCAAAATTTACACGATAAAAACTCATTCTTTATCACGCTTTCGAAGCCACGCTTTCGTTGACGTCTTTTTAATGGTCTAGATTAGTATAAGATCGCATCTAATCTCTACTCTCGTTATTCGAGATCAAGCTCTTTCGCGTTTTGTTGACGTTTCTTTAAACATACATATGTCGAAATCTTGATTATTTCCTGATCACATTCATTTGATCATTCTTATTATTTATTGCTAATGTGATCATTTCAAATTCAAAATGATATTTGGATGCAAATAAAAAAAGTTATCAAGAATCAATAAATTGCATAATAAAATGCACCATGAAGCGACGAGAAGCGATCAGTGCTTTAGATCATCCAAACAAACCACTTTAAGAAAATAATTCGTGAATTTTCTCCATGATATATAATACGTGAATTCACTAAATCACCATAGGACTCTAAGAGATCTCCCAAAGAGGATCACAAACTAATGCTGCTTATTAACGAATTTCTTTCACTAAAGCGTTATAGTACAAGACTTCCCCGAGTAAAGTTAACAGTTCTTCCAAAGAGGATCACCATAAGAAATTATGAGCAATGATCTTTGTACACTAAAATGCTTTTTATTGGTGATCAAAAAGAACTGTGATTATGAGAAAAAGTAGACGAGTCCAGTTATCACTTTTTGAATGAAATGTTGATGTAAAAAGGTCAATTTTCAGTCAAAAGTTTTAGTGCTCAATTACATTAATAAAAGTGAGCTTTTGTAAGCTTTTAGCTTATAGACAAAATCTCACTAAAATCTCAAATACTCGCAAAGCTACAGATTCTTCAGAGCTTTATAGTACAATTGAGGAGATAAATGCTGTTGTTTTAGAGCTTTTGAAAGCTTATGAACTAACATATCAATAAAGGAAAATTGTTTTATATTAAGAAAGGAGTCGAATATTTGATAATTTTTTTAACAACTTACTATCTTTCAACATTTTCTGGACTTATTTTTAAAATAAAGTAAAAACTAGTCCAAACATGATCGGTTTCATCTATAGATTTATCTGATCTTGTGCTTTAAAGTTAATCACACTTATTCATAAACTCGTTCTCAGAAATACCTAAAAAACTGCAACTCTACTAGATAAACAAAATCATCAATAAGTGTTAAAAATTAAAAATGAACAGAAAACCTAAAATTCAAAAAATAAATATTAACACCAATTAAAACCAACAGAATAAAACGCTTTTTTTTTAAATAACAAATAAAAACCAAAAAATAAAAATTATAAAACAAATTATTAATATTTACAAATATGTAGTTTTAAGTGTTGTTGTTAAGGCTCATTTAATATTTGAATAAAAAAAAATTTACTTAAAAAAAACGGAATGAATAAAAATAAAATCAAAAATATTTATTAAAAAAATTTATAAGCCAAAGTAAAAACAAATTCAAAAATTAAAACAATTGGTTAAAATTTTAAACATTTTTTATTACACACATATTTTTCAAAATTTTCAAAAACAGCACTAATGTTATAAAAAATAACAAAAATTAATAAAAAAAAAAACAATTACTACGTCAAAAGCATGATGTTTTTTCTAATAAATTAACCAAAAAAAAAAAGAAGGTAAATTATTTTTTACAAACAAAATTTCCACAAAAAAATATAAAAATGCTTTTATTTATTTTTAAACAAATTTGGGCATGTTTATTTTTCAACTTATTATACCTATTTGCAGATTTTAAATATTTTATGCATGTTTCATTTCATTTTGTTTTTTAAAAAGCTTTCATATTATGATTTTTATATAAAATTATAAAAAACAAATTTTAATTAAAACTAAAATCCTTAAAACAACACCTTTAACTTAAATATATTTAAAACAAATGAAAATTTTAACTAAATTTTTAAAAATAAACTATAAATAAAAAATCTAATATAAAAACATATTTATATAAAAAAACTTTATTCTGCAACTTTAAGGCAATATAAAGTTTTAATAACTTTTTTTCTCTCTACAGCTTTTATAATCTCTTTTCTCTTCACATTCTACATACATATTTTTCTACTTAATTGTAAAAACAAATCAACTACCACCATCATACACAAGAATATACATACTACTTCTCTTAAACACCTTTTTAAATAATTTTTTTTTTAATAAAAACACCAATAAATATTTTTTTATTAAAGTACTTAAATCTTAATTATTTAATCACCATTCTAAAATAATTTCTGTAATTTTATGTGTGGATACAGCTTTCTATACTCCTTATTAAAATAATTAAAATATTTCAAAAACTTTTTTTCACTTAAAGCTTTAACAGTTTATTTTGTCTAAACAAAAATAGATTTTCTGTAACGAAAAAAAGTTTTTAAAATATTTTAATTTATATTTTGATTTTTAATTTATTTTTAAGTACAACAAATAAATACAAAGAAAAGGTTTGTTTAGCTGAAAAGCTTAGCAAAGAACTTTTAGTTGTCTTTACCAAAACCTGGTAAAAACCATTAAAGTTTAACTTTTAAATGCTTACTACTTCAAAAAGCTTCTTTTTCTTTGTTTTTATTTTAAAACAAAACTATTATTGTAAAATATTTTAAACTTATTTTTAATTTAATCTAAAATATTTTATTTAATTTTCTTTCTGTTGTGTATTCAAATTGTTTTTTCTCTACATTTTTTTACTATTTTATATACATACGTAATACTATTTAGTAAAAAAAAACAAGAATATTATCTTTATAAATATTTGTAATAAAAAAAACTTTAAATTTATTTTAAAAGAATATTTATTAAATAATATAAAACAAAAACAGAAAAACTGTATTTTTTTCGTAAGATTTTTATAATAATCTTTTGTTATGCGCCTTGTCGGCTTGTTATTTTTCTACATTTTATTCTCGTTTTATTTCCGTTTTTAGTTTTGCTTGTTTTTTTCTTCTTGTTTCTTTCATTCCTCTCAAAAGATGTTGCTTAAGTTTAAAGTGCTTCATAGCTAAAAGCGATTGGCTTACAGTGAATGGTTGGATTATTTAGAAACTTTTTTAAAACTTTATATTATTGTTATAGTTTTTTTTATTGTATTATTTTGTAACAAATTGTAGTCTATAGGGGGAGAATGTAGATTTAAAAAATTGAGACTTTCTTTTCTTTGTGCTTCATATTAATCCAAGTGGGGATAAAGTTGCACAACACTAAGTCTCATAACTAAGTTATAGACTGCTTAGTTCCTCAAATATTTATTTTATTTTGTAGAAACCTTCTGAACTTGAAAATAAGCAAACTTATTTGTTCTTAATATAAATCAAGCTTTTATGGGAAAAATATCAGAAAAATTTCTTCTTAAGCTTCCTTTAACGCTTTAAGTAAGAGTTGGTATAATTTAAGTCTTCTGTGTAAAGCTTTTGTCTTTCCGACGGTATAATTTATACATAAAGTTCATTATGATAACATACAGTAAATTTTGGACCGAATTTGTCTCAATATTTTTTGAGATGGCATTTTATATTGTAACAGAAATCTAGTACATTTAAGCATAATTTCGATTAAAAATGTGTTTTCAATACGAAAGCTTATTCGATCACGTATGAGCTTATTCGGTCCCTATTATTCGTTTATAAGTCCCGTTTATCGCCGGTAAAATTAGTTTAAATAGGCTGTCACTTAAAAAGGAGTGAAAGTTCATACCTCGATCCACTATTTAAAATAATTAAGTTGCGTAGATGAACTAATATAAATCCCGAAGAGATCCGTTAAATTGTGGACAAAAGTAGCCAATTTGATACAGAATAACAATGGACATTTATTTGTCCTCATTGTTGAAACTTCCGCTGAAGTCTTTATGAGGGCTAACCAGGCATAATTGTTAAATAGTGTCCCGTCAACACGATTATCTGAAAGTTACATGATCATCCTTTGTGGATAATGATGAGGTCACGTTCTGAACAGACCTATACAGTGTTACATTATAATAGCGGTATTCCGAATAATACATAAGTATGTCAATGTCCCTTTCGTTAAGAGGCTTTAGCCAGCTCATCCGCAATTACATTACCGATTGTATCAGACTAATTCGGTACCTAGAGTAACTCTAGGTTCGAATATAGCGACATTTCCTTAAGACACATTAGACATTCATAAACCTCTCTCGATAAGTACCTCATCCAGTTTACTGCTTCTTTTATGGCGAAGTTTTAGGTTACTTCCCAAACAAGGGATTAAAAACCTACCGCTACCACCTCTCACACATGGATCCATTCGTATCGATAACGAGTGAGTTAATTTCGATAGATATTGCCTTGTTTGTTGTCCTTCTGTCAAGTAGGAGATTTGGACAACGATAATCTATACCTAAGACTAATGCATACATATGTATGTCAATATCCTTTTCGTTACATAACCAATTGTGTCACAGTAATCCGCCACCCAGATCAACTCTAGGTTCGAATATAGCGTCATGTTTGTTGTCCTTCTGTCAAGTAGGAGATTTGGACAACGATAATATATATCGACAGGAATACAACTGACTTCCACCAAGATCGAAACATGGCCAAATTTCCATAAGACACATTAGACATTCATTAACATGTTTGGATGTTGTGTAGTCACCAAAGATAGATAGGGATTCTAAGTAGGATATTCCTTCCGCCAATCCTTTAGCACCTCATCTAGTTTGCCGCTATTTTTTTTAGCGAGGTTTTAGCCTTTTGAAACTAGGGATGACAAAACAACCACTATCCCCACTCACACATGGAACCATTCGTATCGATAACGTGTGAGTTTATTTTGATAGATATGTTTTGTTTGTTGTTCTTACAAAAAATCTTCTGTCACCACTAAACATCGAAACATTGTTGCCCCGCCCCTAGTGTTTGGTGGGTTTACACTAAGCGATCAATCTAAAACTTAACTGATTCAACTTCCTCTGTGGACCGTCTCCGTAACCTTGTCTGATGATATTAAAAGTTCCCGAAAATGTATAAAGTTTTGCTGCAATTCGAAGTAAGTGAAATTGAAGTACGTCACAGATCATCCACTTTTGGAGAGATCTTTATTACTCCCTTTTAATATTATAACTATTTATCTTTACGTCAAAGTAACGGTATACTTGATGAAATTTAGTTTTTTTCATGCAGATATGGTTTGGAATGATATATAGAGGTAATTAATCCTTAGAGCTCTATTGACCTATATCAAACAAAGTTTCAGAAGGATCTTTGTAGATCGGTGATCAATCCGATTGTATACACCATGCACACTAGTTATTGTCTTTACTTCAAGAGCACGCTTTGCATATCTTCTTTCTATTTCACAATTTGTGCATGATAAGAAGAAGTTTTTAAAAGCGATAGCCAATATCAAAAGGCGTTTTTCGTTGTCATTTAAAGAGCTAGGAAAGAGAGGAAGACATAATGTCTAAGCTTCTAATTATACTGTCATTATAAAATAATAATTTCTCTACAAACAGTAGGTACACTATTGGCAATGGATTATTTGTCAATAGTGAGCTTACCACGTTTGTTAACATTTAGACAACGGATGTGTATAAAACTTAGATTTCGACAACGAATTGTTGCAATGTTGTCAACATTACATAGTCTTGTCGTATGTATGTATATACGTTGATAACGGATGTTATTGAAAAATTATAAACAGTATGGTGTCAATTTGGTACCAGGCGTGTATATTTTTTCCTCTCTGTGTATAAAATTATTTTTTACTTTTCAACCACCAGGCACTTTAGTTTTTTTTATAAATTTTCAAATTCCTAAGTTTTTTACAATTTTATAAAAATTTTATATAATTTTATAATTAGTAAACTTTTGCGTAATATTTTTTTCACTTTATGCAACAATTTAAATCTCTTTATGTATCACAAACCATTTTCTAGCTAAAATTATTTTTGTATTTAAATCAGAGGATTTTGTAATAATAATAATAAAAAATATAAATAATCCTTAATATAATAACTATGCAAATATTGTAGAAATAATAAAATATAACTTAAATCTTTAAAGCTCCTTAAATTATTTAAATTACGATAATACTATTAAAATACGACAACCAGTTTTTTTTCAAATGATTTCACAAAGATTTCTATAATATTCTTTTTATAAGATGTTATATAAATCTTAAAAAGTACAATTGTAAAAAAGCTGAGTAAAAACATTTGTATTTAAACTTGTAAATGCTATTTAAAAAAAGCACGTTTATTAAGCATGCCTTAAATAAATAAAATAAAGTAATTACTTCTACACAATAATATAAAACAAAATCTATCACTTAAATTTTAAATAAAAAAAAAAAAAAAATAAATAAATAAAAATAAAATCACTTTATAAAATACTTGACAAAAAAACATAAATTTTTAGCTGCAACAATCAATTTTCAACGCTTACTTTAAATTTTTACACTCTTTATTCGTATATAAATTATAAATAAAATGGAAAAAAAATTACACAATTAAAAAACCTAAAATGTCACTCTTTAGTTTGTTGCTCATTACTACAAGGCCTTTTTTAGCTAAAATGGTAGAGATTTTTTTTATAAAGTCATGTTTTTGATAAACTTTGTAATGTTTGAAATTTCGAGGTTATGTTTTGGTTTAAAATAAGATTTTAATTTAACACTGGAAAGAATTCTTCAGGTTTGAATTATTTTAGAATTTCTTTCCATGTTAATTGGCCCAAGATTCCATAGAAATCCTACCTCCGTAATATCGCGATCTAAGTTATAAAGTTTATGGTTGGTTGGTTTACGTGGTAGTTCACTACACGCGAACTGTCAAGTAAAATCGAAGAGACTCCGTTTTGACCGGACCACTCCATAAAGTTTATATTAGTGAAGATAATTCCACATAAATCCATATATGAACTGAGTATTCCTAATGTAATGTTTAAAATGATCATAATCTTTTGATTAGTCATGTATAAAATTGGATTGTATATACTCAACGTACGAGTCAGAAAATGGCGTTTTAAAGGGACAAAAAGCTCTCTAACATAGTTGGAGTTTTTTTCTATAAAAGATGAATGTATGCGCAAGCTGTTTACCGATAACTGGTTTAATCCCTGCCAACAATTGGAAGAAAACCGGAATATAGGCGACCGAAAAATAGAAGATACTTTGCGAAATAATTTTGTCTTCCAGATGTAATCGTTTAAGTCACTTCTTGATGATGTTTGAAAGATTTGTTTGACAAAGTTAGAAATATTATCGAAAGATGTTTAAAAAGAGAAGTTTTGCAGTTAATTCTACTACAGTTTTCTAGATCAGTTTTTAAAGTACTAGATCGATTCTAGTTCAGTTCTAGTTCAGTTCTAGTTCAGTTCTAGTTCTAGTTCAGTTCTAGTTAGTTCAGTTCTAGTTCAGTTCTAGTTCAGTTCTTCTAGTTCAGTTCTAGTTCTTCAGTTCAGTTCTAGTTCAGTTCTAGTTCTAGTTCAGTTCTAGTTCAGTTCTAGTTCAGTTCTAGTTCAGTTCTAGTTCAGTTCTAGTTCAGTTCTAGTTCAGTTCTAGTTCAGTTCTAGTTCAGTTCTAGTTCAGTTCTAGTTCAGTTCTAGTTCAGTTCTAGTTCAGTTCTAGTTCAGTTCTAGTTCAGTTCTAGTTCAGTTCTAGTTCAGTTCTAGTTCAGTTCTAGTTCAGTTCTAGTTCAGTTCTAGTTCAGTTCTAGTTCAGTTCTAGTTCAGTTCTAGTTCAGTTCTAGTTCAGTTCTAGTTCAGTTCTAGTTCAGTTCTAGTTCAGTTCTAGTTCAGTTCTAGTTCAGTTCTAGTTCAGTTCTAGTTCAGTTCTAGTTCAGTTCTAGTTCAGTTCTAGTTCAGTTCTAGTTCAGTTCTAGTTCAGTTCTAGTTCAGTTCTAGTTCAGTTCTAGTTCAGTTCTAGTTCAGTTCTAGTTCAGTTCTAGTTCAGTTCTAGTTCAGTTCTAGTTCAGTTCTAGTTCAGTTCTAGTTCAGTTCTAGTTCAGTTCTAGTTCAGTTCTAGTTCAGTTCTAGTTCAGTTCTAGTTCAGTTCTAGTTCAGTTCTAGTTCAGTTCTAGTTCAGTTCTAGTTCAGTTCTAGTTCAGTTCTAGTTCAGTTCTAGTTCAGTTCTAGTTCAGTTCTAGTTCAGTTCTAGTTCAGTTCTAGTTCAGTTCTAGTTCAGTTCTAGTTCAGTTCTAGTTCAGTTCTAGTTCAGTTCTAGTTCAGTTCTAGTTCAGTTCTAGTTCAGTTCTAGTTCAGTTCTAGTTCAGTTCTAGTTCAGTTCTAGTTCAGTTCTAGTTCAGTTCTAGTTCAGTTCTGGTTCAGTTCTAGTTCAGTTCTAGTTCAGTTCTAGTTCAGTTCTAGTTCAGTTCTAGTTCAGTTCTAGTTCTAGTTCTAGTTCAGTTCTAGTTCAGTTCTAGTTCAGTTCTAGTTCAGTTCTAGTTCAGTTCTAGTTCAGTTCTAGTTCAGTTCTAGTTCAGTTCTAGTTCAGTTCTAGTTCAGTTCTAGTTCAGTTCTAGTTCAGTTCTAGTTCAGTTCTAGTTCAGTTCTAGTTCAGTTCTAGTTCATGACTTCCGCTATAAGAAACTGTTTTTTGGGAAATCTAACTATTAAGCAAGTGTTCTTATTAAACTAAAACGTAGAAATGAGATGAAAAATATCAATTCAAAGTTTATCAAAATTATGTTCAAGTTAAAATATCTCAAGAACTTTACTTGACTTGAGTCAGTGAGAAGAAAAAATAGAGTGAAAATTCATCTTGTAAATATATTTATTTTATAAAATTATAATTATACTTAATACTATAAAATAAAATGAAATAAAATATAAAGAAAAACAATGAAATAAAACACCGAAGAAATGAACTTAAAAAAAAACATTCAAGGAAAATCCAACAAAGATTTCAAAATACAAGATTTATTGCTTCTAAATTAATTCCAAAACAAAATAAGAAATAAAATTTATAAAAATATATAGAAAATCTATTTTTCACAAAATATATTTTGTGAATTAAAAAAAAATAAAAATATTATCAAATACAATAACAAAGAAAAAAAAAACACATTTTCAAGCCTAATAAAAAATTACAAAAAATGAAATACAAAATAAAAATTATATTTGTATTTAAGCAATATTAAATTTTAAGTTTAAAATCCTTTTTTTTATAAATTTAAGCATGGTTAAGTCCGTTTTTAAATAAAACAAAAAATAATAAAAAATAAAATAAAATTTTGAACAATGTTATAGAATTTTTTTATATAATTTTATTTTGCGAAAAAAATTTGAAACACAAAAAAAATATTTGTTTTTGTTTAAAAACTAAAATGTTAAAAAAGAAAATACAATTAAAAAAATAAAACAAATAAAATTTATGAACAGAAAATATCGAAATAAACTTATAAAAATAAAAATTTTGAAAATTATTTACATCGTACAACAGGTGAGTGAAAAATATATTAAAATTAAATATAGAAAAAACTACTTGGTAGTAAGTTAAGTTAAAATTAAATACATATTATTAAAGCTTTAGTCCTTAGCATGTTTTACACGTAAATTTAAATTTATTTATTTATAACATTAAAATTAAATTTAAAAATACTTTTTTTATTTATTCTTTAAAATAACTTTTTATTTTAATTTGGGCAAAAAATCTACCAGGGTCTCCATACATTAATACCCTCCTCTACCAATTCTTTTTTCATTTCTCTACCCATTTCATATGGCATTTGTGGTTCTTCTTTACTAGGCATATTATGGGAATTTATGGGCATAATGGGCATTTGTCCCACTGTTATTTTATTATATGGTATTCTTTGGTTATATGCTGTCAATTCTCGGCTTATTACTGCTCTGGGAGCTGTAAAACTGTTGGCTAATCTACTATTTACTGTTGCTGAGGTTGGGGTTGCTGCTCCACCTGGTGCGGCTCTAATATTTGGCACATAGCTGCTGATATGTTGTATTAATTCACCACTTATATGTTGGTCGTATTTATTAAGAAATTGTGCTACTTCGGCGGCACAATGCTGAAAACCAGACCAAAATTTCTCCATATTTAAAGATTCATTATGGCGTACGAATAGAGCATTTTTCTCTCGCAAACGTTGCAAATGTCTTACGGTTAATTCGAGTATATCAGCCTTTTCGAGTTTAGAGACATTTTCACCGTCCTGAAAGTGAAGAAATAAGTTTTTTATTAAATTTAACGTCAGCGATTACTTATTTAAAAAAATGTTTTAAAAAATATTTAGTTGTAAGATTCGTTTACCAAGAATATTGCAACAAAAAGAACTAAGTTAAAAATAATTCACACATTCTATTAAAAATAGCTTTAGAATCTTTCAATCTTTATAGTCATAAGATTCAATTAGTTTCAACGTTCCGTTCTGCTATGAATCAGCTGATTCGTTTTTGGCTTAAGGAAGCCGTGAGGTTGCCGTTGGGTTTTTATATGAAAAATACGAATTAGCTGAAGAAATTAACTAATTTAGTAAATAATAATTCACAAAACCTTTGTGATCTTTTGCAAAAAAAAAATCAGAAATTGACGATGGATAAATTGTAACATTAGCACAACAATTTTCTAAATTTCCTTCACTTTTAAGGCAAAAATCTGTACCGCTTTTCCTAAGAGTAAAGTGTTTACAAAATCCTAGCAAAAGTATTTTAGTTTTGTAACGCTGTTTCTATAAACAATTAAGAACAGTTTTTCAAGATCATTATTATATTTCTACCACTTTTATATTGATCGATACAAAACCTAAAATTTAACTAATTTGTTCTAAAAGAACTAGTCAATCCAATCTGTAACATATGCTTAATAAAGCGTTTTAAAACGAAAAACACTTATAAATCTCTTATTATGATTTTATGATTAAATTCGATATCAATTTCTTTATAAAATTAGTTTCGTTCAATATGGAACATTGATAACAATATTTCGAAATTTTAAAAAATTACTATTTTTTTCTTATATTTTGAATTTTTATGTTTAATTTTTTTTTTCTTATTTTGTTATTTTTACAAAAAAAAATCTAATTTCATTCATAAATTCTTCCCATCCTTGATTTCAGGAAATAAATACAACAACAACGTATAACCTAAATCTGCATGTTGTTGTAGTTTTCATTGTGTTTTTCTTTAAATATCATTCTATCATTCTATCACACTCAATCTGTTATAAGTGGCTCACATGGCTCCACATAACTGGGGTCCCATTAACTTCCAGAATTAAACAAGATGGTTTGGTTTACAAAGTTTATGACACTTTTTAGGCTTATACCAGATAGCTCCTCCATATAATAGAGAACAGCAGAGCCGAAGCAATGTTGTCTGCTCTCACTGAATAACGGACAATAGCAAAGGATCGTAGATATTGTTTCCCCTTCATCTTCATTATGACAACTTCGACAGTAGTTGTTGTATTCGAGACCCATTTTTCTGGCGTTACACAGTATCCCGTTATGCTTGATAAAAGTGTTCTTATATGCTTCCTACGAAAGCTTAATAGTAAGCTTGACCTAGAAGTAACTTATAGAGGCCAAGTTGACTTTGAATTGAGACTGGTGGTTTCGCTAAACCATCTAATTTTTGCTATTTACTGGTATCTCCCTTCAGTTTGTAAGGGAGATACCAGTAAAGGCGTCGATTTCATATTACCATGGGTTATTTCAAAACATTGCCCATATCTCCCTTATTATACCCTTCACCTTCATGAAAAGGGCATATACATATAAGTTTGTCATTCCGTTTGTAATTTCCAAAATATAATTTTCCGATATTTCAAATCGGCCCTATCCGTTCCACATAGAGCATAAAAATATACGTCGGAAAAGTATATTACTTTTTCAGGGGCAAACAAAATTTTAAATTTTTTAATACAAAACTGGAAATTTTTGATATAAACTAGTGTCATTGTTTTACCATGACATCTATACGGAGAAAACTCAAGGATAGGGGAAGCGCTTTACCCTTCTTTCAAAATAAGCTTCCAAAAATGTATATTATACTATTAAAAATTCAAGAAAATTTGTTTGTGAATAGTTTTAGAAAATCGATTTGCGCGGAAGGTTTTTTGGCACCAAAATGACCTGAGAAACAAGCTTTCGTTATAAGAACATTACTAGTTACTACGTAGTGATAGGGCCTGATTTAGGTTATAACCCTAATATACATATATATGAATCCTTATAGATAGCAGAGTCGATTAAGCCATGTCCGTCTGTGTGTCTGTTGAAATCAGTTTTCTGAAGACCTCAGATATCTTCGCGATCCAAATCTTCAATAATTCTGTCAGACAAGCTTTCGAGAAGTTTCCTAGTTAAAATTTGAAATTTTGTAGTTTTATGTTAAATACATATATTGAGGAAAATTGTTTTAAATATGTTTTTTCATCAATATTTCATCTGTATTTTAAAATAATACAAGTTTACAAGTTTAATATTTGACCAATTCATAATCGATGTCGTATCATTGTAACATAGTATGTACTAAAAATAATAAATAAATTACGACATACTACGATACAACCGTACAATTCCGATTGTTAATTAGACAATTTTTTCTCGGAAATACGAGAACTGTGAGTAGTATTGATAATATGTTTTTAATCGTATTTTAAAATTTTTTTTTAATTCCAAGAATCTATTTAACATAAAAACTTAAAATCTTCTAAATATTCTAGACAATTTAGAAATATTTGTTTATTTGTTTATTTAATAAACAATTTGAAAATAGAAGTGTGTCACAACGATTTGAAAAGAATTCATTATGCGCAAAAATCTTAAAAGTAAATAAACATTTCACACATCAATTGTTAAACACAAGATTAGGCTTTATAGAGATTTCAAAAAATTTTTTATCAATAAAAAAAATTCGGAACTTTTTAATCAACACATAAGTAAGATTCATAAACACTTTATATGTATAACATTACAGTTTATGTTTACATTACATATTTGGCTACGCCCCTTCAATTCATTATCTAATTAATTGTAAATCGTCCCGCCCATAAACATACATTTAGCTCGAGTGTTACACATTTGTAACTCTCTTACAATTAAAGCTCTTTAAAAATGATAATAAAAAGAGGTACAGATAAATAGCTTTATGAACTGTTAACAAGTTTTAAAGATTCCAAAGTTGTTTTTAATTCATTAAAATTTTAGAGTTTAAAAGTATAAACCAATCAGAACATAAAATTTTCTGAATAAGTTTAAATTTTAACAAAATTAACAGATCTAAATATTTAGCATTTTCTTCGATGAAAAAAAATCATTAATCTTCACTTTAAAATCTTGCATTAGAAATCATTTCAATTAAAATGTATAATTTAATTCAAAAATTTTAAAGACCTACCGCTTGCAAGGTGCCGGTCATTAAATCCTTTAACTCATCCAAACACTTGTTAATCCGAGCACGTCGTTTACGCTCTAACATGGGCTTCATAATCTTGCGATACTGATAAGTACGCGATACGGGTTCCATAGGTAAAGAATTAAGCATAAATTGATGATTGGGTGGCATTCTGGCGGTAAAACTCATTCACTTTTATTTAGAAAATTGAAACAACACTAACAATTTACTTATTTCTTGGTATTTTTTAAAATTTATTATTTTATTATTTTTTTAGGTTTAGAAATTCTTTTTTTGTTAGAATTTTTTAATATTTTGCTAACGTTTTCTTTAGAACACACACAACAAACTTTTTAAGAACCTCCAACGAAACGTCTTAACTTCAACACGTTCACATTTGAAATGATCTTGTCTTGTTGGAAGACAATATTTTTATTATTTTCTGTGATCCCCACAAAAGCAATTGCATTAACAACTACAAACAGAGAACCCCCCCTTTAAAAAAGAGCCACTTGTATGAATGAATGAATAAAAGTGTCACAATGTTGAATCCAACATAAACACGAGAGAGCTGTTCTGTTGTTTCCCAAACCATAGACACCACCAACCATAAACTAAAGCTTCCATACACTCGTCCATAGGCCACGCGCTCACTGCCAGCCAGCCAGCCACTTCATATAACACCAACAAACGATGATCGCACGATCGATGATCACATATGTAACGAAGAAAACAAGTCTGAATTGTGAACAGTAAAATCCATTAAAACACGATGGCTGGCTGTTGGCACGATGTCGACGACAGTCGTTATTGTCAGCCAATAAGAAAACGTGGTATAAACCTTTGGAAGAGAGTTTTAGATTCGAGTTTTTCGAAATGACCACAGAGTATTCAAAACTAGTTTATGGTGTTTTCTACTGAGTGTACGTGATGTTTAGTTTGTTGTTGTTTATGTTTAGTGTGATTTACTGTAACAGATGTAGTGAAGCATAAAATTTTATGAATGAAATTCTTGAAAAAAATGCTTTATTGAACTTTTAAAATGTTCGTAGCGTGTGATCTTGTTTGTGTGAAGTTTGCATGAAATTTTTTTTGCTAAAATAAATAAACAAATGTTAAGAATGAATGAAAGATTGTAGGAAACAGAACGAGGCGTTGGAAAGGAAATATTTATGAAATGGGGAGTCAAGTGACAACTGGTAATAAGTGAAAGAGGAATACCCTATAAGTTAGTTATTTTGAATTCCAATGTTTCGTTAAAAACATTATTAGGTTTTAGTTTCAAGCGTGGCAAATGGTTATGAGTGACTGATATTAATGTCATTCGGAAAGGTATTTAGTGGAGTCCATACCAACATATCAAATCGCTCGCGAAGAAGTGGAATCGTGTGTGGGTCCATAAAGTCAAATAATATTAGGCTATGTTGAAAGGAGGATGTACAAATTCGGAAAAACCCTTATGACACTATTGGAACTGGTATGCAAAAATCTTGTATAGTGATCTATGAAAGGAATTATCGTCGAAAGTAATTTGAATTATTTCGGGATATAATATTTTGATGAAAGCCAGCCGGTGGAAAATAAAGTGCTAAATAGTCTGAGTCCGTTCATCCAATTTTGTATAATTGTGCCTATGTGTCCACTTACAGTACGTCTCATCACACTTAAACATGCCTCGGACTCATTTATTCTGAGAAGACTTCTCGTCCAGCCCTCGTAACGTCTAAGGGTTGAGTATCTTGCCTTTCCTTTATAAAACGTATATTTTGTCTATATTAGTCTGAGTCTGTTCATCCAATTTTGTATAATTGTGCCTATGTGTCCACTTACAATAGGTGTCATCATACCTATACATACCTCCGACTTATTCATTATGAGAAGACTTCTCGTCCCTTGTTACGTCTAAGGGTTTTGCATATGTCAGCTTGAGTTCCTTGGCTTTCCTTTATAAAAAGTATATTCTGTCTTTTGTTGCCGATTATTTCCGATTGGTCTGTACCCATATGATGCCAGTGCTTACCAGTAGAGTATTCGATTGTAGCTCTTTTACAGTCCTATACGAATTAGCTGATATCATACTGATTATCTTCTAGATGTCGGAAACTATGTTGGCATCATATTTAAACCATTTTGCGATGAACTTCCACCTGTAAAGTAGAATTGTGATTAGGAAGGCAGTATTATTGGTTTCCGGGTTTTAAATGTTGATACCACAGCCCGTTTTGTTTCCTATTTCAGAGCCATCAATATAACAACCACAATCTACTTCTGCGACCAAAGTCTTACAGTTTCCGATAATTATTTGTGTATAACCAACGAATATGTTCACTACATATACCGGCTTTGATAAATTCGTATATAGATAAGCGCCGCTCGGCTCCTCGCCCTCTTCTCTTACGTGCCTTTCTATTCAATACTCAAAGCCTTCGACCCAAGCCACATATACGCTGAACCTTTGGGCATAAAATATTTTTGTATAAACCTGATATTTGTACTTTATTTGCAATGTTTTATATCAGAGTCGTAATAAATGAATGCGAAGAAATAATACTGGACTAACATCAGTTTAAAGAAAAAAATACTTCTTAATAGTCAGGACAACTTTTAATTTCTCAAACTCTCTACGACCATTGTTATCTAGGTCGTACGATAAAAAGTATAAATTAATACTAGTTCTCATCAAGTAACTAGATATTATTTACCTTACTGCAGTATCTATTATTGTAGTCCTTTCAAGTGAAATAATGAAAAAGAATCTCAGACGCTGTTCATTTAATAAAAAAAATCCTTTTAGTTGTATTCCTATGCGCAACACTGTTGTTGTAGCTAATACTATTATATTATTGTTGCCGATATTGTAGTGAAAACAATGATGAAGGAAAACTGCAAATAAACAAATTTAGCAAAACATTCTTACAAATCGCAAGTAGTACATATCTACAGATTCTCAAGAGGAAAGAGAGAAAAAAATAAACAATTTCACTGAATGATGATGCCGCTATTGTAGTTAATAATAATAACGACGATGATGATGATGTTGCTGAAACGTTGGTCTGTCTCTAAATAATGTCAAACGGACAGGACGGACTGACAGTCAGTAAGTCAGTCTAATAGTCAGATACTAGCAGTACGCTAATCTTGTTATGAATTGTTGTTTTCTCGCTTCTAACAAATATAAAAGAAATTTAGATTTTCTCTGTTTTTTTCGCTTAATTTTTTGTTTACAATAACAATTTCTGTTGTTGCTGTTATCTGTGTTATATGCCGCTGGTCGTAGTTCATGTTTTTGTTGTTTGGTGTTTGTAATGTTGTTAATATACTCTCGTACTAGTAGATACATAAATACAAATGTATATGCAAGTAGTTGGTCGGTTGTTGGTATGTTGTTTGTTGGAACGAGTAGTAAAATGTTTTGTAGAAGACCTACGTTTACGATTGTGCGACAATGACTCCCGTGGGATAAATTTTGCTGAATGAATGAGTCTTGAATAACAACAACAAAAACAACATCAACCAAAACATTAATGATCATAAAACAAAATTGCGGATATGACAGGGAAATAACAAAAACAGAAAAATGCTGAAAATATTAAACGGAATGTCTTTAAAAGAATTTCACTTAAAAGTTCTTTAATAAAGAAATATTTTGTATAAAAATTTTATATTTCTCTGTGTTCGTAACATTATATAACCAAAGGCGAAAGGATTACCTGTATTGATTTTAGAAGAAATGGCTCCATGACGTCACTAAGCCCCAAAAATAGAACAGAACTACAATTGAACCAAAACTAACCTAGAACTGACCTATAAGTGATCTAGAAGTGAACTAGAACTGAACTAGAACTTAACTAGAACTGAACTAGAACTGAACTAGAACTGAACTAGAACTGAACTAGAACTGAACTAGAACTGAACTAGAACTGAACTAGAACTGAACTAGAACTGAACTAGAACTGAACTAGAACTGAACTAGAACTGAACTAGAACTGAACTAGAACTGAACTAGAACTGAACTAGAACTGAACTAGAACTGAACTAGAACTGAACTAGAACTGAACTAGAACTGAACTAGAACTGAACTAGAACTGAACTAGAACTGAACTAGAACTGAAGTAGAACTGAACTAGAACTGAACTAGAACTGAACTAAAACTGAACTAGAAAACTGAAACTAGAACTGAACTAGAACTGAACTAGAACTGAACTAGAACTGACTAGAACTGAACTAGAACTGAACTAGAACGGAACTAGAATGAACTAGAACTGACTAGAACTGAACTAGAACTGAACTAGAACTGAACTAGAACTGAACTAGAACTGAACTAGAACTGAACTAGAACTGAACTAGAACTGAACTAGAACGGAATCTAGAACTGACTAGAACTGAACAGAACTGAACTAGAAACTGAACTAAAACTGAACTAGAACGAACTAGAACTGAACTAGAACTGAACTAGAACTGAACTAGAACTGAACTAGAACTGAACTAGAACTGAACTAGAACTGAACTAGAACTGAACTAGAACTGAACTAGAACTGAAACTAGAACTGAACTAAACTGAACTAGAACTGAACTAGAACTGAACTAGAACTGAACTAGACTGAAACTAGAACTGAACTAGAACTGAACTAGAACTGACTCGAACTGAACTAGAACTGAACTAGAACTGAACTAGAACTGACTAGAACTGAACTAGAACTGACTAGAACTGAACTAGAACTGAACTAGAACTGAACTAGAACTGAACTAGAACTGAACTAGAACTGAACTAGAACTGAACTAGAACTGAACTAGAACTGAACTAGAACTGAACTAGAACTGAACTAGAACTGAACTAGAAAAGTAGAACTGAACTAGAACTGAACTAGAACTGAACTAAAACTAAAACTGAACTAGAACTGAACTAGAACTGAACTAGAACTGAATTAGAACTGAACTAGAACTGAACTAGAACTGAACTAGAACTGAACTAGAACTGAACTAGAACTGAACTAGAACTGAACTAGAACTGAACTAGAACTGAACTAGAACTAACTAGAACTGAACTAGAACTGAACTAGAACTGAACTAGAACTTAACTAGAACTGAACTAGAACTGAACTAGAACTGAAAGAATATAACTGATCTAGAACTGAACTAGAACTGAACTAGAACTGAAGTAGAACTGAACTAGAACTGAACTAGAACTGAACTAGAACTGAACTAGAACTGAACTAGAACTGAACTAGAACTTAACTAGAACTGAACTAGAACTGAACTAGAACTGAACTAGAACTTAACTAGAACTGAACTAGAACTAAACTAGAACTGAACTAGAACTGAACTAGAACTGAACTAGAACTGAACTAGAACTGAACTAGAACTGAACTAGATCTGAACTAGAACTGAACTAGAACTGAACTAGAACTGAACTAGAACTGATCTAGAACTGAACTAGAACTGAACTAGAACTGAACTAGAACTGAACTAGAACTGAACTAGAACTGAACTAGAACTGAACTAGAACTGAACTAGAACTGATCTAGAACTGATCTAGAACTGAACTAGAACTGAACTAGAACTGAACTAGAACTGAACTAGAGCTGAACTGGGACTGAACTAGGACTAAACTAGAACTGATTACAAAAACTAAACTTTTCGAAGTAGAACAACTTATGTTTTAAACTGAAAAACGCGGCCTGATTAAATGTTTGGAAACATTTTGTGTTATTTATTAAGGATTAGTTTTATGTAATTATTGCATAATTTAGCTTTGTCTGAAAAATAAATTTAGAAAATTACCAAGATAATATCACAATTTATGAACAATAATTTATTTTCGCAACAATTTTCTAAGAAACTTATTAATTCGTATTACAAAACATATTTAATACTCTAAGCAAAGTGTTAAAATGCTTAACCTCTCTCTACGATTTGACCCTTTAAATGTATGAATGCATTTTATTTCATTTTAATTTCTTAAACATATTTTCCTTACAGTCATCATGTTTTTGACACACTAATTTATATTTGTTGCTTGCCACATTATTCATACATTGGTGTCTCTTTAATTTAATGCAACATATTATGAAAACTGAAATACAAAAAAAAAAAAACAATTTATGATTATCTTAAGATTTTTATTTCTTATTACAACACGCGCTGTTCACTTATTCACTTCATGCCCGATACGATCACATTTATTTCATAAACATTATTTCGGTTTTTTTTTTGTGTTTTCAAAAATTTAGTTCCCACGTTCAAGTTGGCAACCAACGAGCAGTCAAGCAGCCAGGCAGGCAACCAACCATCCAACGATTGTAATACGATCGTGTTAATTTAAGCATCTTTGTTGATCTGATATTATCAGCCCAGTAGTTGTTTTTGGTTTTTTGTTGTAGGCCACAACAGCAACACAGTTTGTGATAGTCAGCACAATACAACACCAGCAGCAGCAACAGTAGCTCGGCAAACAGCAGTCAGTCGTTAGTTTAAGCAAAATTTAGCAGACTTCTGCTGATCGTTGTTCTCTAGAGTAAAACAATAACATAAAACACCCACATTTTTGCTGATCATGCTTTTATGTGGAAATTTTTTTTTGTGATTTTTAATTTTTTATTGTTTATGAATTGTTTTGAGACTTGTGGCATAATAAATCTATTGTTGCAGTTAGTGTTTTTTTTTCTTTTTTTGTAGTCAGACTGCCAAATTGTTAGTTTGGCATTAAATTTTTTTTGTAGAATTTTTTTCACTCTTTATTTCGTTAAAGATTTTTAAGGCTTATGGGGGTTTTGTTGTTACTGATATAAAAATATATATAAAGATTATAAGTATGAATGGAAACAAAGTATTCTAGATGCAAATTAGGTTAATGGGGTGGACATGAATTTTGTGAAGAAGTTAAGAAGTGATGATTTTTTACATTTCATGAAGAAAAACTTTAAAATGAACTCTTTTTATGACTGAAAATTGAAATTCATTTAAAGTTGGATTTTCCAAAAAGTTCTAATAAATTACACTTTTTAAGCATTATGGAAAATGAGCTCATTTTGTTAATTAAAATAGAATCTTCATATAGTACCAATGCGAATCTTATATACCCTTCATTATTAAAATTTGATAAGAATATCTTCCAAAAGTATTACGATTTATGAGCACTTTTCATTATTTGTTTTAGAAAGTTTTCGTAGTGATTTTTGACTCTTAAATATTATTTTGATAAATATGCATGTATAATAACAATTTCATTAATATCTCTTAAACTAGGTCTAATTGGTTTCCCTATCTTTACGATGGGAACCAAATATTATCTGCCTTATGAAAGTAAAACTCATGTTGAACTGATTTAAATTCATTGCATTACCACTCGTTTTTAATGTTTTTTGTCAGATTTAGTGCACGAACTGAATAAACATCTCCTAACTAACCTTGAATACCAAACAACAGCAGCATATTACAACCTTTCAGAAAACCACATGACCAATTCAAAAATAACTAAGAGCCACAAAATCACTTAACTTGTGATTATAATTAAATTTAATTCCGGGTCGTTAAAAAAAAATGTAAAATATTAAAACAAAATTAAAAAGGAGAAACAGTAGAAAAAAAGAGAAAAATTAACATATAACATGCGTGACAACTCGTGCGGTTATCGTGCAATAAGTAATACATAAACAATATATTTTCAGGCCAGATTACAATAATATTGCAACAACAACAAAAAAAAACAACACTAACATAGGCATTATATCAAAAAATACGGGAGCAAAAATTTTCGACGTAACAATGCAACAGTAACTGCAACAACTGTTGTTGAGTAAATATTGCCAACACTTACTAGCTTGGGCAACCAACAACACACAATGGGCACGAAAAGAACATGATGCCAATATTCATTCGTACGAATAACAAGCATTTTTTTTTTGTGACTACGGAGCATGTTGAATATTAAATAAGGCCGTTAACAATAAGTATAGACATTGTACCAACTACGATTACATGTACCTTAGCGAACTAACCAACGAAGATAACATACATACTTACATTCATACGAGTGCTAAAGTTTAACTTAAATTCAATTCAATACAGTCAAATTATTATAATAAATGCAGTCAAATATACAATGATCGCATGTGCAATGCCATGTGAGACAATTTTTTTTTTATATTTCGTTTTACTATGAACTTACGTGCGCTGCACAGTGGTGCAAACACTGTTGTTTGGGATTTTTTTTTTAACAATATCAACCTTTGTAAAAAATCTTCAATATATGTAAATATTGTAAGTCTGTTTTGAAAGAATCGAATTGATTTCTATGTTAAGGAAATTAAAGACTTTGTTTTCTTCATATATCAACGCCCATAGTATTGGCCCCATACATCAGACCCAGAGTAAGTAATCGCAATGAAGTTTTGATATATTTCTGTCCTGTAAACATTCTCTTTCTTATTAGTTTACCTTTCACATGGTTTCTGTGGCCTCCATAGTTAGTGATTGTAATCATTCCAGTTTTGACATATTTCCGTAATGTTAACATTCTCGTTCTTATTAATTTATATCTGAACTGGACTTGTTGACCTCGATAACAGTGGCATCTATTCAGCACTGGATCTGACGTGGTAGGCATTTCTGCACTTTGTTGAATGTAGATTTCTTGCGTCCAGTAACAAGAATATGATTTATAGGGACATAATGGTCCAAAAATGTTCAGCGGTTATGAAACTTCTGTAGAGACATGAGTTTCAGAAACGTATATTATTTTCATACCAACATAAAAGTCTGCATCTGAATATAAGTTTTACTCATTATGCTGATCCCGAAGAAAATGATTAGTTCTACAATCGAGATGTTCATTAGGATAGCCATAGTCTCAGTAGCATCAGTGGCATAAGAACCTATGGCATCTATACGAGTACTATCGTTTCATTGGGCAGTTTAGTATTGAATGTCATAGATTATCCCAAAAATACTTATAAACATGAGTCGGACAGATTCTAGAAAGATCTACATCCATCCGTCAATAAAGGTAACGAATACACACTGGAATATGTGAGAGAGAGAGAGACTTATTTGCCATCCTAAACATAGGGATCCTTGATCAGGCAATGATTGAAATTTGTGAGGTAAAGAATGGTTAGTGCTTACTTCGATCCTAACAATTCTTAAGTTTCTGTAAGGTATCTCAAGGAGACCCTAGCGAGAACTTTCAGAATGCCTCTTAAAATAATTCAGACATATCCAATATAGGTTGGAAGTACGTATCACTAAAATCCAGACTCAAAGAAGCAAAAGGATGGTTATTGAGGAAAAGGATGCATAATACAAAGCTATGTGAAGTAGAAATTTGTAACCGCTTATGGCCTATAGGCTAGGTTATTGAATATTGTTAAATAAAATAAAATAAAAAAAAGTTAAAAAAAAACTAATACCATTTGGATGCTTAGTCTCCTGTATCATATCTCAAAAGCTTAAATTTCCTTCACGGAATTCTATTTCAACTTAACAGCATTTTTATTGCATCTATACCACTGTAGCGCACTCTTACTTTAAGACACTATTTCTTTACTCCTAAATGCCGCTATATGTCATACACCACAGAGGTAAAGGGGGAACCATTTTTAAATGCGGGCCATAAACAAAAAAGCTCAAACACTCACACAAAACAAAGAAAGACAACAAACCACAGGCTATAGAGCAAAACAGAGCAGCCAGTATTATAGATGGAGTTCACTTAAGAAATACATACAATCAAAGCAATGCAGAAGGTAAATTGTGTTTTGTGATCGTGGGAATTCACAGTGGCAACAGGTGCAATATATGGATGAATTTTAAACACATGAAACATTGTTCAACTTGTTATTTTGGACTTGCAACAGCCAGAACACCATTGCACACACACACACTCCAACTCCATATAAAATATCGTATGTACGTGAATGTGTGAATTGTTTTAAGAAAACTATTTTAGTATGATAAACACTGGCGCTCTGATTTTTTTCTTATGCTACATACAAGAAAAAAATGTTATACATGCACCATCAAAAATGGTAAAGGTGATCAAGCAAGAATTTATTACAAATGAATATATTTCACGGCACATGATGACTTTTGATGACAGTATTTTACATTCTCAGATTTGAAGGACAGACAGACAGCCACCGTTAACAGATTCATTAGTTATGCAAGACATCACTAATAATAAAAACACAAAAATTGAGGATGTGATTTATAATCATTTTTAAATTAGATATAAAGTGTTAAAATCATGTATTTCAATGAAATACATATATATTTTGTATTGTATGTCAACACATGTGTTAATGTCGCTAATAACGATGATATAGTATATGTTTTTTTTTTTTTTTTTTTTTTTGTTCGTAGTTGTCGTATTTCAATGTTGAAGTTAAGTTAATGTTTATTTGATAATGTTGCAGACAGTGAGACAAAACAACAACTGAAGAATTGTAATTAATCTCACGCTTCTATGTGTCTCACGCGTATCATTCATACGAAACCAAATAAACCAACACATCACATCTCTTGCATGTATTTGATCTGATCCATCCTCATTCATTGTATTCTAAACATTTCATTCATAAATTCTCATCAAAATATAGAAACAGATTGGCATTTTTTATATTAGGTGTGGGAAAAAGTGTTTTCTGAAAAGAAGTTTAATAACTAATTATAAGAGATTGATCGTCTTGATAATCATGAAGTGAGTACTATTTAAGTCTCTATATATTAAGAAATATTTCTCGGAATGTACCTGCTGTAACCAAAAGATTACAACTAAATCCAAGAAATTTTTTCGCGATCAATCTGCACAATTTGATTACTACAATGCTATAACTGCTCTGGAAATGGAATATATGAACTAGGATAATCAGTAGTTCGATAATCGTCTTTAGTAATCTTGAGTATGTAAATTGGAACTCTCAGAGCTCACCTCACCTCACAAGAAAAGCCAAAACGGGCAGGCTTTTCTTGTGAGGTGATTTTAAGAACGATATACATTCAATAGGAATTATAAGGTACAACCATGAAAGGCTTCATTAAGTATAAAACAACTGTGGAAGCCACAAAAACTTGGGATTGATCAATACTATGTCTCATTTGGTAAACATTCCGATCTTAAACTTCCTATGCCTCTCTTTCTCAAAAGTTTTATGAAAATTATATTTAACGAAATCACGTTAACCCAACGCCAATAAAAACAACCGCAAAATGACATATAACTCTCTTATCTTTTGTCCAGAATCTTTAAAACCAAGTAACGCTTCTTAATCTTAAATTTATGATTGCATTGCAAAATCAAGCTAAAATAAAAACAACAAATAAACCTATGAACGACAACACATTCCCATTTAACCGGACACCAAGAACGCGTTCAACAGCAAAAATGAAAATAAATAAATAAATAACAAAAAATAAAAACAAACAGACAAACGTATGAGGCAGCGATCATATGTATGAACAAGTAACGCTCTATAAATTATTCATTATTTTGAAATGAAGACAAGATAAATACAACCACAAAAACCGGCAAAAAAGACAGACAGACAGACAGACATCCCAAGTAAATCTACAGTAACTCCAAAATATACAAGCAAAAAATCAAAGAATTGAAACAATCACCAACAATAGCAACATGCTGAGTGTGTTGTGGGTATCAATCGATTAGCAACAAAACTCAACAGCAACATAAATTGTCATTCTTCTTCTTTAGTACACTTCACTTAACTACAATATACACTTAATAGTACTTGTTGTAGTTGTTATTGTTGCTGCTGCTATATGTACGTAACTTGGTTGATTGTCTTTTTAAGCAAACAAACATCCTTAAACGAAGTGTTTATTAATGTTAAAAACATTTTGAGCAGACTTTTTTAAAATGTGAGAACATTTTCAAATCCCATTCTCATGTCTCATGTATCGAAAATAAATAAATAAAAAAAAAATCCAGTTCAAAGTAAATACAACGATTACAAGCAACCATTAACTGCAGCACAGATTGGTTTTATTTATTTAGTTCGATCGTTCGTTTAGTTGTTTGTTGGCCGTTTGTTCACGTTATTCATTCATGAGTCAAACGACGTCTGACACGCGCATGCGTTACATTCATTGTCTGTCTGCTGTGCTGCAAAACTGTTGCCAGTTGCTGTTTTGTTCGCCTTACCGTTTATAGTTTCACATTTTGACAATGATTTAGTAAGTGTTGCTGTTAACTTGTTAGCCATATTACGAGTATCAATGTTAGTTTACAACATACGTGATCATTTGCTTGAAATGCGGATCCTTTTCAATGTTTAAAGTGTTTTTATGTGTTAAGCAGGTGCATTGAGTTTTTTTAGCTTACGGTTAAGAAAGACATTTGATGGAATTTAATTGTTCATTATGACCTTCATGTATCTGTTTGATCTTAGGTTTTTTTCAATTTCAATTCTTATTCTATGTAGGGGGGCAGAAAATATTTTTATACATATTAATATATTCGATTAGCAATATTTTTTGTTTGTTTTACTTTATATAATTTAAAAGCCATTAGTTTATTTGAATAATTAGCATGTGAAACGTAATGGAACTACCTCTATGCCTTTCGATGGACCTGATTTTTATCCACCTAATTCGTATCGGAACTTCTAGTGATCCTCACATTTTAAACAAAAAAGGATTTTAACTATCAATATATTTTCAGAAGTAGGTGACATTTCTGGACACGGAATGGGAAAGAATTTAAGAAATTAACATTACCAAAATTGGTAGTGTAACTTATGCTTATATGAAACATAGTTGTGCCGATATCCTAGTATATAATGAGGGACTAGGTGAAATAATGGACAAATTTCAACCATTTCAAATAGTCTTCGTCCTTGAGCTAAATAACCCGTATGGTCCAAATTTCTTCAAAATATCGTGAAAAAATAGGACATGCCTTAAGCGACCTGTCTTAGGTGGGTTACAAATATCAGCACAAATGCATAACACCCTCCCCACTATGGTGGTGTAGGGTGCAAATATGCTCATTATGAGATCAATTTGATATCAAAAATTATTTTATATTATATACATATTATAGTTAAAGTTCTTTTAATTATACCCTACACATCTTTAGAGGTGAGGGTTTATTGGGTTTGAGCTGATGTTTGGAACGCAAAAAGAATACCAATCGACTTGGAATCATTTTGTGAGTCGATCAATCCATGTTCGTCCATCCGTCTGACTGACTGTCCAAGTAAAGTTTGTTCATGATAATTAGATGAAATTTGGCTGATACGCTTTTTTTTGTCCAAGGATGAAAATGATTAAAATCGGTCCATTATTGTTCTTGATTTATACGTGTTTGAAGCAAGAAACTTTTTTGAAACTGACTTTAGCTCACACCCATTGTCTGCAAAGATTCTCTACTGATACTTATTTCGTTCTTGCCGAAACTTCGAGTCTAACCTAAAAAGCTCTAGCTGAAGTATAAATTGTTTTCAGGTGAAGGCCTGTCCCATGTTCTTTGGACAAGTCTCTTCATTCTCTTCAAATGTCTGTATCGTAAGCGCTGGTAACAAAAATCATCCAAAACATCCGAAATTTCGCGTTATTTTTTAGAAGTTATTATAACGTTTATTTTTTATAAATTCCAAAAAAAATATTAGGTTAAAACGCTATAGCATGTTAATTAGAAGAGTTAACGAATCGCCATCGTCGATCGCCTACTAAAATTTCTTGTCTCCCTCTTTATTTCTCTCAAATATAAACATGATGATATTCCCAATGGAGTACAGTAATTTTCTAACCCATTTCCCTTGAACATTCAATACCATAGAAAATCACTACTATTAACCTACGCCAATAATTCCCACAATAATCCGACACACAATCATCTTCGATCAACAACTGTTACTTAGTACAATAAACTAAATTTATTATTTCTTTCTAAATTACTGTGAGAAAAGTCTCCCTATTTTCGAAACAACAGCAACAACAACATCGATTATCAAATTAAGAAAGTCTGTTATTTCAAAGTCTACACGTACACATGAAGAAAAACCATAATGCATTAACTACTATCAACTTTTATTACACCATTCATATCACAATTGCAATCACAATCACATCGCATATGCCAACATTAACGATTCGTCTTCTCTTCTTCATCTTCTTCATTTGACTGCTGCACTTTTCGATTGTTTCATATGACAGCCACCCATTTGAAGAAGAAGATGAAGTAAATAGTAACCACATCATGGGTATTAACAAATTAGTACCCTCCAAATAAAAAAAAAATAATGTTGAAAAAACAAAACACTACAGACATACATACTACATATTCACAGAAAGAAAACAAACCGACAAAAACCACAACAAGATGACACTTTCGAAACTATACGCAGGCAAGCAGCATCAACAACATCAGTTAAATCTTTAAGTACAGAAATAACAAACATAAAACCACAGCTTCCTCTATTACCCAAAAAGCAAACATTTTCACATACAGAAATACGTAAAGTAAACACAAATACTGGCACATAAAAACGCAATTTACTGCTGACTCAGTTCACCGAAAGGCCCAGACAGACTCTGATCTGTATTCTTCTTTCGTTTTTTTGTCATTTTCTCCTTGTTCGTGGTCTTGTATTTAGTTGCGCCTCGTTTCATACATCCATTGGAATTGGAATTCTGTGTTTACCAGTAAGATGAGGGCCTCAAATAAACTGTTACAAAGCAATTCATAAGCAAAATTTTGCAAAATTGCATATAAAGTATTAGCAAAGGAACTGTAGCAGAAATAACTGATGGGCAGTGTTTAAAAGAATTGAATCATGGTCAGTATTTGCCTTTAAACCGATTGATGTATATTTACTTATGTTTGACTGAGCCTAAATAAGGCTCAACAATGCTGTAAAACTCCGATTTTATTCCAGGGATCAAACTTTTTCCTTGTATATTCAGAAAGGCTTAAGGTCTGACATAAGTATAGCTGAAGAACCTAAATTTAACTGGTACTTTATTTCTACAGGCAATTTGTATTTTGAACTTTTGCCATTATTGGGGTCAAACGCTTAAAATATAAATAGACACTTTAGCCAAGATCGTAAGACAATTTATAATTGGATCAGGAGACAATTATGGATTTCTGAGCAACCGAATTCAATACCCATGTATTATTCGGAGATACGCCAATTTTGGAGTGAAAATAGTTGGTTGATTATTATACTATCGACACTTCAATAAAAAACATTCTGTCGAATAAGGAAACTCACAGATTTTTCAGATAGGTATATTCGTTTGTTCTTAATTGCGCTTTTGGTGTTTAAAATAATTTCCCTGTAAACCTCTTGTTAGCTGCCTATATTCCTGCATAACTAAGGGTTATGTCTTCCATCATGAACCAACAAGCCGACGAAATTCTTTACAGGAATAAATCGTGTATGGCTAACTTACATAGGGCACTATATGACCTCAATATTCGTGACAATATAGAATTTTTTTCGACAACCAAGCGGCACTTCTTTTATTAAACTTTAACTGCTTTATGCAAAAGCGATTATTATAGTTAACAATGGTTTACTACACACTTTTTCCGTATAAAAACTGGTTATAATAACTAGATTAATAATAACTTAATAATCGTTTTTGGATAAGGCAATTACACTACCGTTTGCCTATGATTAACAAGCAGATGAGTTATCCAGCATTTGTTTTGGCAACTGCGTTGGTATTTATTAAAAGTAGTATCTTCGGGTTGTTTCTTAAGAAGAAGGGGTTAATGTGGCCTTTTATCCAATGAGAAACGCACTATGCAGCTTAATACCCAAAATAGACGGGATATATCAAGTTGGATGGCAGTCATAACTGGACACTTGGTGCCAGACAGACATGAAAGTCGGCTTGGTTTCACCTGGTCTCACAGGGATAAATAGAAAAGTGTTCTGCCATAGCTGTTAAGAGGAATAGACTTCTCGGCAGATACATTATATCCAAACTCAGTGAATTATCTGGATCTAAACTCAACGACCTATTGAGATATCTCACTGCTACAGGCTAGATCTGCTGTTGTGTGGCTGAGTTGACAATCTTTAGACGTTGTTAGGTGAACTCCGAGTCTTATCGTTGCGAAGAACCGATTGTCGTTGGAAATTAAGAAAGAACGAAACATCTGTCGAGTGGTGTAGTATTGTCATAATGGAGTCCTTAAAACTGTACATAAGGTCTTCCTCTGAATATCGGTGCAAGAACAACCTACCAGTTTTCTCAATACAATTATTTCCTTAAAGTTTTAATTATTTCAAATATCTGTTTTGAATAAATTAAATTGTATTTTACCGAAAAAAAAATCCCAAAACGGAATCAGAGTACTCATTCGAATAAAATAATTGTATGTATTTTTGTATGTTTGTTTTTTTATCGTTCATACATATATATTTTTTGGTGTATTTTGCTGCTCTAGCAATTGTTTAATGCTCTTAACTCTTCTAGTTTTATCTCTACATACAATTGTATGTTTATAAATGTTTTATGTATTTATTTTGTTGTTGGTTATTCTGCTGCTGCTGATGTGGTTGTTTATTTTTTTATTTGTCTTTCGTCATTGAGTTGCAAATGGTTTTGGGATTGTGGCAAACCACAGATTCCCACGGTTGCCAAGACTGCACACGCGCGCGCACACACGAATAAATGCTTGACGGTTGGATGACTGTTGGGCTGGCTGGTTGGTTGGTTGACTTGAACGCCTAACTGACACTCTGTCTCCCCAGTGTCTTTTGCGATCATTGTGCTCTTTTCGTCTTCCTTCTTACACTGCGTTATTCTTCTGACTCCATAAAGTTAAATTCGTCAACTTTAACAAAGACATCTTCGTGTGTCTTTCGGTCCGTCCGTCCATACATCTGTTTGTCTTTCTTACGATTTCGATTGTCATTTTATATGCTGTTATATTGTGTATGAACAACAGCAATAACGATGACAACAACTAATACTTGTAATGTCTTTTTGAAACCGTCCGTCTGTCTGTCTTTCTTTCTCTTTGGTTGTTGTTCGGTTGTTGTACTGGTGCTGTGACTGTCTGTGCCTGTGTATGTCACTACTTTATTTGTTGGATAGTTAATCTAATGTAAGCAACTCATCGCCACCACCAGACTCTGGCTGTATCGCCGTGATGTAGTAGTTGCGCGTGCGCAATTTACAATTCATTTTGATTGCAAGCAATTCAACACTTTATTGTGACTACTTCTGCAGTTACTACTACAACAACAATTACTATCTTTTATTTTGTTGTTGTTTATAATGCAATTGTGTATTTTTTTTTTTTGTTACTAGTTAGTTGCCTGTAGATTGTTTTGCGAATAGTTATTGTATTACAAAGTGTTTTGGCTGATGGTTTTGAATAATAAACTAATTATATTATCTATGTTTTGTACGATTTTTTTTTCGCGAGCACTTTTAAAGTCTATTTAAATGGAGGTGAACTAGTTGACTTCTTTTACTTTTTTTGTGGAAATGACAACAAATTCAAGTACACAATGTTTGGATAGTGTGAGAAAAAGTTTCGAGTCATTTTGTATATTTTGTGTATATGTTACTAAATTGATATTTTAATTAACGTTAAATAAAGTAAGAAGTAAGGTGAAGTTTTTTTTGTTGATCTTATAGTTGTTATATTTTATTTAATAAAACACACAATTGCATAGTCCTTTAAAAATTTCTGACCTAGATTCCATTGTCCAATTTCAAAGATTTATCTAATATGTGTAAATTTATAGAAATTTTTTAGATTTTTGTGAAATCGTTTTCAACTTTGTTGTTGCGGTAACGTATAGTTTTGTTCAGTTCTTCAAGCTGAAGAACAAATTTGAGTAAATCCCTTCTGAAATAACAAAAAATATCTAAAAAACTTGGGACTTGAAACAATGAAAAATTATGTACCTAAAAGAAAAGGCTAAATTTCAAATGACTTGTCAGACAAATTTTCGAAGATTATAGGCTTTAGGTTGTTGATCATATCGGGATTATGCTCAAAGCATTTGTGTTTAATGTTAATGAAGAAGAAAATTCTGCAGGGATTAAATCATAGCTGCGATGGGGCCAATTGTCATCACAAAATGGGCTGACAACAAGATTACCAAACTAAGGGAATTCTTTGATAAGCTGTGTAATAACTCAAGCTCATCTTCCATTTCGGTCCATAAAAGTACGTCGGAGGATTGTGTTCCATTGATTTCAATGTGAATAGTTAATTTGGTACGACCAAAAGGTTCTATCTTTTATGAGCTGCAACTCGTACTGAATGCCACTCTTTCACTTAAAGCGATTATCGAGCAAATAGTGGTCGAGAAGTTTTGCCTCAACAGCCATACAGCCCAGACCTTGTTGCATCCGATTAATATTTGTTTCGGTCGATTTAGAATGCTCTCTTTGGAATAAGCTTCACTTCAGAAGGATTTACGAAATTGGCCTGATATATTCTTGGCCTCTAAAGATGTGGCGTGGAATCCATATGTTATCGAGGTCAAAAGTACGTCGGAGGATTGTGTTCTATCGATTTCAGTGTGATTAGTGAATTTGGTACGACAACAAGGCTCTATCTTTTATGACATGTCACTCTTTCACTTAAAGCGATTATCGAGCAAAAAGTGGTCGAGAAGTTTTGCCTCAACAGCCTTATAGACCGGAGCTTGTCGCATACGATTAATATTTGTTTCGGTCGATTAATAATTCTCTCTTTAAAATAAGTTTCACTACATAACAGGCTATACGAAATTGGCGTGATATATTCTTGGCTTCAAAAGATATGGCGTGGAATTCATATGTTATCGAGGTCATACCTAAAAATTTATGTTGTGCAAATGACTCAAAAAAATGCCGGCATTTTTGAGTTATGTATATGTATATCTATACTGTAATGGATCCAATAAATACTGTACGAACAAAAATGCTCAATGTGTTTTCTCCTCGGTGAAATAAGGCGATTTTAATGACACCTTAAAGGGGACTACTTAGTCAACATTACCGGGAGAAAATTCGTTTCCTCATTCATATGCTACGAAGTTAAGTTAAGCAGACACTGACAAACTAATGAAAAATCTCCCATAGAGTAAAAATTCCTAAACAGATTTGCATCAAATATGGCTATTGATAATAGGCCTATCTTTACGCTATGAACGATTTTAGGTGACATATTTTTCAATACATGTCATCCAAATTTTGAAAACTCTGTTTCAAATCTTTTTACCAGGAATTCAGACGTGTTCCGAGCTATTGATATACCCCTAGTGTCAGATCTTCTTTAGCCAGAAATTTATAACCTCTATTTCTATTACACACAAAGCAACATATTTTTTATTAACAATACCCTCCTATCACCAACTCAGTTGCCAAATTAAACGATTAGCATTAAAACTAATTTAAAACTGTTGCTCTAAAAGTCAGTCTCCTCTTGCTAACTTTTATTGTTAATAAAAGCTAAAGTTTTTTTTTTTTTTTTGTTTTTTCATTTGCAATAATTTTTAATGACTTCTTTCTTTTTTTCGTATGTCTTTTTTCTATTTTTTTATAGTTTTTCTCATCATATAAATACTCATACAAAAATGTTAGTATGTTTGACTATGTGTGCTCATATTTATGTACAATAATAATACGAGTTAACAACTGTAAAACATTTGTTAACATTAAAAACAGTAGACGATTTTATATGAACATGCAACAATAAAACAAGACAATAACATAAAACAACAACAACAATTAACATTATCCAAAACTGTATGCGCAACGAGTAGTCGTAGAAGAAGAAGAAGAACAAACAACAGCAATCAAACAACAAAAACCGTAAAACGACTAATTTGTTGTAGTAAACTAATTACACCGTGAGAATTTTATTGACAAGTGCTCCCCACTTTTTTTGTTTTTGTGTGTTTTTTTTTTGCTCTTCTTTTGTTATCTTTTCACCCATTGTTTTTTGGAGAGCAAAACAGAATGTATATAAAATGAAACAACAACAAAAATTATGGCCAACAAGTGATGAAGCATGAAAAAACATTAAATGTATGAGTTTGATGATGACGATAACGGTGATGATGCTGGAGATTACAAATGTTGGGTCATTCCTGTTGTTGGCGCATATTGTAATGTGCAATTAAAATGAGCCGAATTTGTGGATTTTACGGACATACAACGTACAAACTAACATATATTTACAGTCATATACATACATAGTATGTATATTTAAAATAAAGGAAATATTGTACAGATGTTGCGGCAGAAACAAATTTAATTAACAAATTATTAAATTTTTTGTTGGTGAATTTTTTATATGATCACGGATTGTTAATGTTGTGTAACAAAACTTTAGTAAATTCATAAATAAAGGATATTTATGCACGACATTGGCTATATTTATACCCTACACCACTTTAGTGGTAAGGGTATATTGGGTTTGTGCTGATGTTTGTAACTTACAAAACTATTCATCCTTTACCCACCTTAATCGGCTTAGAATCGTTTTCCGGGGCGAGTAATACATGTCCGTCCATCCGTCTGGCTGGCTGGTTGTAAACCTTGTGCGCAAGGTACAGTTCTTGGCCCAAGGACGAAGCCTATTGAAAATGGTTCAAATCGGTCTATTATTTCACCTAGCCCCCATATAACAGAGTCCCCCGAAAAGGTCTTTTGAGATCAAAAGCGGCACAACTATGTTTTATATAAGCTTTGATGACCTTGCCAAATTTCATAAAGATGGGGCCACATTTGACCATAGCTCTCATACAAAGTCCCCTTCAGAAAATGACTTGAATGTCCAAAATTCTCTTATAAACAAAAATAAATATTATATAAATAAAAATCTATTTATAAATTTTTATCGGGATCGGTCCATTTTTGCCCCCAGCCCCTATATTAAACCTTTTCCAGAAAATTCGTTTTCCGTCCATAAATTTCTTAAATACATACACATATCGAAATCAAGGTAATATTGAAATGTTTTATTATGAAAAATAAATCACCTTTAATATTCATAACTGGTGTAGGGTATCATATGGTCGTTCACGCCCGACTAAACTTTCTTAGTTGTTTGGAAATTAAAGATTTAAAAATTTCCTCTTAAGGATTGATCCAATTATGAGATTTTAATCCATACCTGAATATCTCAGAACTTTTGATTCTAACGATATCAGTAACGACATAATGCTGCCATCCATTCCAAGCGAATAAGTTATAATTTGAATCTTGCATCGATATTCTCGAATCTTGCATAGAGATTCTCGATTGTAAAGAATTTCAAAACATTTAACTCAATTTATTTCGATATATTATATGCAGTAGCATATTTTTAAGATTTCATTGGGCGATAGTAAGGGTGGATCTTTTCTGAACTATTCTTATCGATTTTAAAGGGTACCCACCAAGAAGAAGTTTATCAATGATAAAATAGCAGCTGATAGCATGATTCCCAGGGAAACAAAATTCTCTAAAAAAAGTGTTTTATAAAAGTTTTAATGATTTTTTTAAAATTGAAAATTTCGAAAGGGCCGAAAATTGTACTCTGAACCATGCTGTAAAAATTTAAAAAAAATCTCCTCATAATTCATTTTTTACATTTATATTTTTACGAAAAACTCTTGAAAGTATTAGTGATAAACCTGACTTCTCTTCACTAAGATTTAAGATTATTTCAATAATTTTTTTAATATTTTTGTGAAAACAAAACATGTTTTATTATACAATAACGCAAACTCTATTAAATTTTTTCTTCCGAACTTAACCTTTTTTGTAATTTTCTTTCTTAATGAATAATGAAAAGATTTGACATCCCCATATAGGTTTTATATACTGAATAAAATAGTTATAAACTAGTGTTATAGAACCCAGCAAAAACTAGGTAATGGCTTTCAATTGTAATTACCTACCTAACAACATACTTTTCAATGACTACTACATATCGACTGGATTACATAGAAGTAGTCTAATAAGGTCTTACTAATAATGTGTGATATAAATACATTCTAATTCATTAGTCATCTTGCCAATGAATATATAGAAGCTGTATACGTTTTTTCATGTGATTTACAATGACTACTTTTTCTAATTACTTGTAATCATTTGTCTCCAATGACATCACCGTGTTAAAATAATGACTTAAAATGCTATTGTGTAAGTAAATTTTAGCATTTTAACCCCTTACATGGTAATGAAAGTTTTTACTGGGAATGTATTAAAGCACATTGTTTTTACATTTTTTATATTCAGAAAAATTTGACTTTTATTTTAAACATTTTGTTGTACATACTTTTAAAAAGTTTATCACCTTTCCCTCTACCTTAAAAAAACATTACCTAAAGCCATCACTTCATTTATGAAATTCTTGCTGTACACTTTTTAAATCGTGCTTGTAATTAAAAAAATTTCTTAATTTTCTCACAACAAAATGAAAACTTTTCAAGGATGTCGAGCCGTGGCCAAAGAACAGTAACAACAATGAAAAAAATTAAATGAAAGCACATTAAAACAATTTTATTACATTAACACAATAATAACGACAATGTATCTGTAATGGCATTGTTGGAAATTGACAAAATAAAAAAAAAAAATGAAACACTATCTAGGAAATACAAACAGAAAAACCCAAAATTGAACAGATGTAAAAATGAAAAGTGTTTTTATTTTATTGAAACATGGCCCCCCATTTTATTGTAGGAATATTGTCATCAATTTGAAAAAAAAAAAAAATATTAAATTCTCAATATTGAATGTCATGACGATTGATAGTTCCCCCACGACAATACAAAAACACTAACCAACCAAACACCCTTCCTCTCAATACAATAAAATGCCACTTAATGGTTTTTACAAGTGATATTTTCTTTTAGATTGAAGTGAGAGTATTACAGTTAAGAAAATTTTTAAGAAAACACATACAAAAACGAAACTCATGGGAAATTTTCTGGAAAAATAAGAAGAAGGAAAAAATAAACTTACATTAATGCTGCTTGCTCTAGCAGTATTTTGTACTCATTTCGTAGTCATCTGTTGGCTTTACAAATTCTGCTGCTGTTGATGTTGATTTTATGTTGAGGTTCATGCTGACGACGACAAAGAAGAAGTAGAAGAAGATGATGGTGATGGCACTAGTGTTGAAGAAACAAATTGCCATGCTACTCAAGTGTGGCAGTGTAAGCCAATTGTCATTAGTGTCAGCTTAGATTAGTTGCTGTAGCTACAGCAACTAAGGCTGAACTATAGTACTAAGACTACAACGACTACTTTTGCTGGTTGTTTGTGAGTTTTTGGGTAATGCAGTTAAATTACTTCCACCATCAGCTCCACCGCTGCCATCAGCAATATTACGAAAATTTTGTTTCTAAAAGGGTTTAACACATCACCCAAAATACAGTTTTTATATGCTTGAATGTCTCGACTTGACGAATACCAACCATGTGTGTGTGAAAATTTTTGTTTCGGGAAAAAGGGGAGCATACATAGTCAAGCCAAAGTACTCTGTCGTATTTTACTAAATAATCGTATTTAAGTGAAAGTTTATTTTTCTACTTCTTTCAATTATTTGAAATCAAGAAAATAATGTGTATACATAGTAGTTTGTAGGTATGACTTGAGTGTTTCTGTGTGTATATTTGAAATAAAGATTGATGTCTTCAATAACCGTGGGAATTGCGTGCATTTGATTTTATTTTAACTTTAAATTGTTTAAACTTGCAAATGAATTATTCCACTTACAGTTAGTTAATAGTTCTTTATAATCTAAACTCTTGTTAACTAGTTAGTGTTAGTAAAATTATTGGAGTAGAATTTACAATTTCTGTGATCAAAACCATTTGATATATATTTTTAAATAAATATAGCCATATGAGAACTGCTTGCAAACTCATGCAATTGTTATTAACAGTTTTTCAAATTACCAGCAAACAACCCCACTAAATTAATTTTTTTATTCATTGTAATTGGTACTTGGTTTTAACAATTGTTTATTGTAATTAAATACAGCCTAGTACATATATAAGTTCAAATATTAATTTTAAATGTGTTTGGATTTTAATTTTTTTTTTTTTTTTTTGCATAATAGAGATGATTAAAAATACAATTATTCAAGGTTTCTGAAATATGCCTTACAGCATGACCAAGGTCTGACAGGTGAAAAAATTAATGAAATTAACATTAGGGATTCCAAATTTGAGGGTCGCGTAGTACTGATCTACGTTTCATTTGGTATCCATAGGGTTCCGCGAAAAGTTTATATGTATTATGTAAGATTCCGTCAGACACATGTATGAGGACTAGATTATCTCGAGAATCGATATTCTCCAACACCAAACAAACTTCAATATAAATAGAGGTGGCGTGTCATAATGTCCATAGACGTTATGACACACTAAATTGAGTCATAGTGTCCATGGACACAAATGACATAAAGGCCATGGATTTTAAAAAGTGTCCATTTGACTCTATGACACTTTTTGGTGTGTCATAACGTCCATGGACATTATTACACGTATGTTTAGTTTTGGATTCCTGTAAAAAAGTTTCGTGCATAGCCGGCCTTCGGCCGGGCACAAGTGTTTTTAACTCTGGGATAATTCGAAAAGCGGCTTCGCTAAATTATGCTTTTTTTGATAAATGGACTCATTGAAATCCAAGGACTTTATGTCATTTTGCTCATAGACATTGTGACACTTTTGAAATTATCATAACGTCCATGGACACTATGACTCAATTTAGTGTATCATAATGTCCATGGACATTATGTCACTGGACATTATGACACGCCACCCAGACTTATCCCAAAAATAATTGCTCCTAAATTTGGTATACGTTGCATTTTGGATTCCTTTTAAAAAGTGTCCTGCATAGGAGGTCTTCGACCGGGCGCATTTATGGTGTATTTCGAATAACGGCTTCGCTAATTTAAGCCTTTTTTGATATATGGACCCTTTGAAATCCATGCACTTTCTGTCACATTGCTTTTGGACATTATGTCACTTTTGAAATTGTCACAACGTCCATGGGCATTATGACTCAATTTAGTGTGTCATATGATCTATGGACATAATGACAGTAGACATTATGAATCGATTTTGATAAAATTTGTATACCACTAAGCGACCACAAAGATCTTTAAGGAAATAGTTTAAGCTTTCATTTAAGCAAAAAAAAAAAAAAAATACAACAAAAACGTCCATTTTGCAAAAATAGGGGAAAATTAAGTTCCAAATATTGCAAAAATCTTTGCAATATTTTCTTGTGTTAAAAAATAATTTTTTTGATAGATATCCCACTCGCATCTTATTATAGGACTATAAAGCCTCTAAAGGAAATTGTTCCTTGGATATTTTTTGCTAGGACCAATAGGTGAAAAGTTACACTCATTTGAATAAAACCCTGTGTGAGCAAAATGTCCAACTTTGACCTCCCTCTAAGTCCGACAGTTCTTGACCGATAGAGCTGAAAAGATTAGTACTATTGGATAGTAGGTCAATCCAATAGTACTAATCTTGGTGAAAAATTCATCTAAATCGATTCGGTCACTTGACATGAAATTGCCCATATATAACACTCCAATGAGAGTGAAATTTATACTTAATACTTCTGAATTCTACTGATCGTGTCTTTATCAGTTTATACAAATCGATATTGTACATATACATAGCAAAATATCATTTAAATGATCCATTTATGAGACCAAAAGTCCCGAGGAATAGATATTTTTATGTTTACAGAATGAATTATTTAAAACTCGAGCTTTAACCTGTAACTTTAATTACGCCTTAACCTAACAATTATTAGTGGATATTTTATTGGCGGGAGCCAATTTATTATACCATAACTTACATATGGACTAGGTATTTCACAAATTACCATAGCCACCTTTAAAATGTTTTGATTTCTATCTCAATTTTATTATACTTGTACTTCTAGTCGTATACTCTTATTTGGTTAATTTAACATTTTGCGTGCAAGATTGTACTTTAAAGTACATTTTACGTTTTTGGTCACTGGTTTCATTACTACACCACAACATTAAAACATTATATGTGGTGTATATAACCTCTTAAGTGAGTAATTATCAGATGTTAAAGTGATTTTATCACAGAACCTCACTCACTTGCGTAAGGGAATATGTTTCGCGAGCGATGTTTGTTAACGTAATATATTAGTCATTTAAATTTTAACTTAAGTGAAGAAACTTTTTATACCCTACACTATCTCAGTAAGGGCAGAATTATTATCAGCAGATGTTACAATTTCCAAGATGACTCAATAACATTTGGTACTTATGTGTATTTTATTTTGGTTCAAGATCTGACCTACACAACATGTAAGTTATATGGTAACAAAATTATGTTCAGGTGGATTCCATAAAATTCTAAAAATGTATTTATCTCTGTACAGGGTATTTCTTAGTCGGGCTAGATTAACTTTAGCACTTTCTTATTTACTTTAGTTTATTTATGTATGACCTTGAAAAAGTTTTGTTTGTTGGCGATAAATTCTATTTTAGTATTACTTACATAAAATAGTCAATAAAATTAATTTTGGGACAAAAATCAATTTCGAAATTAAAAAAGGGTTCTTTTCAAACTGTGTTGTAAATTTGTACTTTAATGAAAATTTTATGTAAATATAGAACTGTTTTTTTGTCATAATACCAAAAATAATAGTATGATTAGAGTTCTTTTTTTTGTAATTCAAATATACATACATATGTATACGTGGTAATCTCTTTCTACCGCTTAGACCCGCAATTTAAATCTAATAACATACGATATTCAATTCGCGCAGTGTCTAAAATGAAAAAGTACATACATATCTCAAGTTATGTAAAAATCTCCGTACTCAACTCTATATTGTGTCAATTTTTGATAAAGATCGGATCAAAACTTTAGAAAATATCGATTTTTTTAAATGTGTTTTACAATAGTATTGTATTGTATTGTATTGTATTGGAATTTAAAACTTTAAAACGTTCTTCTGAAAAGTAGAAAAAACAACTTATGTACTTTTACCTTTTTACAACAGAAATGTAAAAACGTATTTCTTTTATTGCAATTTTCTATATTTCCAGTCCTTCCGAAAATTCACCTTGCAAACTATGCATAGGTGATCGGACCATAAAAGTTATTTCTCATACAACCGGATCCCCAAATATCGTTTTAGAGCTCATAATTATGTTAAATATTCATATATTTTTACACAAACCGGTCAAAATATATACATATTTGTCATTACCTGGGAATCCCAAATATGCAAATGCCTGTTTCACAATTTCTCGATTGGAACTAATTTCGAAAAATAACAAATTTATTTCTTAAAATAACATATAGGGTATATAAGTATGTATATTATACTAAGACTTTACCTTCGTGAGCAATGTGTATATAATATAAGTTTGTCATTCCGTTTGTAATTTCTGTAATATCATTTTCCGACCCTATATATACATGTATATTCCATGTCCGTCGCTCTGTCTGTCTGCGTGTATGTTAAGATCTGTATTCATAAGACCCCAGATATATGCGTTACTAATGAAGCTGTGTGTTGTAGAAACCTATTAATTTTTGGTACTTTAAACAAACCTAAAAACATTATTTGGTACTGTTACGTTCTTCAAAAAGTAATTTTTAAGTTTTCAATAACAATGAACCTAGAAACATGAAACTATGCATTAGGGTGGGTCGAAAATAGGCTTTTCTCTCGGATCAACTTCCAATAGTGAACTTATGTTGTATTTTATCGTCAAATGGAAAGCTGTAAAATATTATTCAATTATTTTGAGGGTAAGAGCCCGCGCATCGCCGCCAAAGTGTGTAAATGCGTTTATATGGGAAAAATTGCACTTTTTAGAGTTTTTTCACAAAATGAGGCTTTAAGTATTAATTATTGCACAATTTTATAGCAAAATCGTAATGTCTACAAAATTGTCTTTCCAAAAAGATAGAAAAACTCAAAATTGGTTAAAAAAGTTTTGAGTTTTTAAAATTTCCCCCGAGAATTTTGTGATTCTGAAGACATATAAAAGTAAATATAAGAAAAATTTTGTTAGTTTTGAAAAATTTTACAAACAAATATTATGTTTATCTTTATAAGATTCATAAATGTGCTAGTACGAATTTTCAAATTGGATAACGCTTACTCGGTTTAGTCTGTGGACAAAAAAGGGCCATTATTTTAGCAGCATCTCCAAAACTTCATTTTCAAACTTTAAAACATTTTGTTAAATGGATTATTAAAAATTAAAGTTTTCTATACTGGATATTATATAGGATATATATAAGAATTAAACACAGAAAGAATGAGCTTAATATCTGTCATAGTTTTACCGTACCTGCGATGTGAATTTGAAGGATTTCGGGAAAAAGGCAATTTTTGCCAATAATTAAGTAAAAATTATATTATTACCAATTGTTGCTTAATTTTAAACAAGTAAATTGCGATTATTATTTCCGAGTCCATGAAAAGTTAGTTCTGATGAAATTTCCGAAACCGGGGTCAAAATCAAAATTTTGAATATTTTATGTTCTTGAAGAAATAAGAGCATGATGCTGTTAATTTGTTGATGGATATTGATGAAACTTCTTAGAAGTTATTTTTACTACATTCAAATAATACGATAAACCAAATACTGGATATATATCCACTAATTCTTTAAGAAATGATTTTTAATTTCGGAAATTTTATCAGAAATAACTTTTCATGGACTCGGAAATAATAATCGCAATTTAATTGATCAAAATTAAGCAACAATTGGTAATAATATAATTTTTTCTTAATTAATGGCAAAAACTGCCTTTTTCCCGAAATCCCGAAATTGAGCTCATTCTTTCTGTGTTTAATTTTTATATGTATCCTTTATAATATACAGTATAGAAAACTTTAATTTTTAAAAATCCATTTAACAAAATTTTTTAAAGTTTGAAAATGGAGTTTTGGAGGTGCTGCTAAAATAATGGCCCTTTTTTGACCACAGGCTGAACTAAGTAAGCGTTATCCAATTTTAACAAAATATTTGTTTGTAAAATTTTTCAAAACTAAAGCAAATTTTCTTATATTTACTTTTATATGTCTTCAGAATCACAAAATTCTAGGGGGAAATTTTAATAACTCAACCATTTTTTAACCAATTTTGTTTTTCCATCTTTTTGGAAAGACAATTTTGTAGATATTACGATTTTGCTATAAAATTGTGCAATAATTAATACTTAAAGCCTCATTTTGTGAAAAAACTCCAAAAAGTGCAATTTTTCCCATATAAACGCATTTACACACTTTGGCGGCGATGCGCGGGCTCTTACCCTCAAAATAATTGAATAATATTTTACAGTCTTCCATTTGACGTTAAAATACAACATAATTTCACTATTAGAAGTTGATCCGAGCGAAAAGCCTATTTTTGACCCACCCTACTATGCATATAGGACCCGGAATAAGCGCGAAACTATAAAAGGGGACTTTATGGTACTTTTTCGATCTTCAAAAGGTACATTCTGAATTTTCTATAATGCCGAAACTATAAATATGAAATTAAGCATTTAGAGACCAGAGTAATTGAGAACATATAAAAGGGAAGTTTTTGGTAATTTTTTATTTTTTCAAGTTCTTTTTCTGGTACTTTTCGTCATTCAAGTGGTACTTTTGGAATCTTTTTTTATATTAAAGCTAGAACTATAGGATTAATAATAAATAAATATAAAATTAAGCATGTAGAGACCAGAGTAACTGAGAACATATAAATGGGAAGTTTTTGGTAATTTTTTCTTTTTTGAAGTACTTTTTCTGGTACTTTTCCTCATTCAAGTGGTACCTTTGGAATCTTTTTTAATATTAAACCTAGAACTATAGGATTAAACACACAGCGCCCACATTGAATGAAAATCTATAAAACGGAACATTCCGGTACTTTTTTGTTTGTTTTGCAACGGGAATTTTTCGATAAAATTCGTACTGTTTTTTAACTTTATTCGTTAGGTTAAATAAATTATATATTTTTCAAAATAAATTCACCTTTACCAAAAATCAATTTTTCTTCATTAAGAAATACTTAGAATTATAAATTTTAAATTATTTATGTAATAACCTTCAATCAAAAATGTTTCTGTGTCAAGAAATAGCAACAACACCTGAGTACTAAAACTAACTGCGAATAAATATCAAAATACACCTTCTAATACCAACAATTGACAAATTGGTGTGGTTTGATAATTTAATAAAATTACTTACTTAGACAAAAACTAATGTCTAGTTGATGTTTGCTTAAATGTATCTCCTTACCCAAGGCTGATTCATAACAAAAAGTTTGTACAAACATTTATTTTCCACTTTATACAAAAGTTATATAAGAGACAAAACAATTTCCTCGAGATTAATTGAAGGCCTAACATTTTACGCTCATTTATTTCGAAGACCTAAATACACATACTTAGAAATTTTCTTTATAACGTTAGGTATTCGTCAAAAGCAAAAAATAGGAAAAACTTATATAAGTAGGAAACCCTGCTGGGATGTTTGTATTAAGTTGGGCCAATTTCATTCTACTAAACTAGAAATTCTATAGCAATACACATACAATGTCAAACTAATGATTTGTATTCACTCTGAAATAACATGTGGATATTTTTTGTTTGACCAGAGCTTAAAAGCGTGTGTTTGAATTCAAAACAAACCACAACTAAATAAAAACACAGCTAACCATTAAAATTGATTATATATAGTCCAACAAAAAAATTATATAGCTTCCCCTGTAAGCAACTATACATTAGTAAGACAATTTTAAAAGAAATAAGTAATTGAATTTACCAAATTAGCTAATTTATGTTGTCTATTTGATAAATTTAAAAGTCTATTATATATATATTTTTTGCTTTATTTTTCATTGAGTGCATAAAGTTCTTTGAACAAATTTTTTCATTAAATCACTTTAAGAATTTCAATTTATTACCTTGTTAGATGGCGTCATATTTATCGTCATTACGAGTACTTTCATGTACTGTATGTACATCGCTGTATAACTACATCATAAACGTTTTGTGCGCGCTTCCAGCAAAAAATTCACAAACAAACTTACTTGCATATGTTTGTAAGTTTGTATTTATTAGCAACAAAAAAACCTGCAGATTGTTTTCTTTATAATATTATTTTTGTTTTTGCACATGCTTATGTGCAACGAATTGTTACTAAAATGTTGTTATAGTTTTTGTAGCGCGCCAAAAACTATTAGTGGCACATGTGCCACACACATGCATTGTCATATTATTTTATCGCACGTACATGTGCGCGTTGGGTATTGTTACTTGCAACCAACCCAATATGCAAATTAGCAATATTGCATTGTTTATTTTGAAAATTATTATTAACAAGAAAATCATAATACATTTCATTGATTGTTGACCACTTTTCTTTGGTGCCTTTGATTCCCCTTTTATCGCACTTATGAGCTTCAGTTTTCTATATATGTCAACCGATTTTCCCCCTAATTACAAAGATGTCATTTTATTGGCATAGGTTCGTGCTAATTTGGTTGGCTAGGGCACACTATGATAAAGGTAGGCAAAGATCTTAACCGATAAGCCGTCAAATTTAACCCTTCAACCCTAAATTTGAATTCCGGAACACCTGAAACTATTGAAGGCGTCGGATAGAAATCGAGTCTCAAAAAATTAAGACCATGAGGTTGTGATAAATCAAACTGGAAAACATTTGATGAGGCCCTGTGTTCCAATAGGAATTAAGGGACTTAATATACACTTAATAAAAGGTCAACTATGTCTGCAATTTCGGTGGCTGTAGGCATGCTGAATAACTTCTCTTGGTCCTATTATCCATGCATATAAATTGCCATCTGCAGTGTAGTTATTAACAGGGGTAGATCCTTTTAAGTTCACCAATTGTGCGAAACGATAATCACTGAACTCCTTCTCTGATGACCACAATAGCAACAAGGATTTTCAATCGTAAAACGAACTGAAACGAATCTTTGTTGTTGTAATAGTTCGACTTAGGGAAAAAACTTTCGGTTAATACAGGTGTCGGTGGGTTGACAACCTTTGGCGGACAATAAATTGGTTCGTTCCGGAAAGAAGTTTCAATTGTCATGGGCACGGAAACGAATTATGATCTATTTCAGTTCAAACGAAAGTCTATCTTGTTGAGTTCGTTTCTGCATCGAATTCTTTCTTCTCTGGTATAAATGGCTCGTACATCATGGCAACATTAAGTGCTATGATGTTCAATGTAACGATGAGTTTCGAACCAAATCTTTCCTGTCTACATAAATCACGATAGTAAAGATTTGTGTATATCAGTACCAAGTTTTTCCTCTATAGTTTTTCATCATCGAATTGTCTTCCTCTGGTATAAGACGGTCCTTAAATCATGACTACGTTGTCGTGAGTGCACGCTGTGGATAAGTTTTCGAGGACAGGAACATACATTAAACGCTTGATTCCAGTTTTCGGTGCCCTGATATCGAACGTTGCAACTTCGTGATCTATTTTAGTTCCTGTTCGAACCAAGTCGTTCCTGCTGAATTTGTATCATCATCGAATTCCCTTTCTCTGGTATATACGGCTTTTACCCCATCGTAAGAACATGGCTAATTAGACCCAATTAAGTGAATACTAAAAGTTCTAAGCTGCACCAAAAAATTAATGGGGTTTACATTTCGACCTCCCTAGCTTACCTTCTATTTGACGGCAATTTTCTTCCTTGTTGATACGTTTAGGTTCTTTCTTTCGAACCATTCAAGATTATGGGTACTCCTAACTCTTATTAATACTCTACTCTGAAATTGTCGAATAAAGAAAGAGGCATTTCCTAATTGGTCCATGATTACAAATTTCTCATATTGTAGGGGCTACAGTTTAGAGAAGAATCAGTACAATACCTTTTATTTGATTTTCCTTTTCGACAAGAGCGCAGACTGAAATATCGTGGTACTGAGAAGCCTCTTTTATGATTTTGGCTGCCTCAAGTTTTACAAACTACTTAGAAATACCAATCGGTGCTACATTTCGCATATACATATTTCAAATTAATAATTCAACAGACTTTTCCAAATTCTTTAAATTGTGAGTGATTCCCATAATCTCGCCTAAATTTAACTCATCTTTTTGCTTATTGGGTTACCTATAACGTTATCAGGTAATGGGAAAGTCATTCTGTGTATTTCGCATGGCAATTTTGTAATCTGTCAATGTTTTCCTTCTTATAGTTTTTTTTTTTTTCTTTTTTTGCGATTGCAATATTTTCACTACACCACTATCTAGAAGAAGTCTAGTATTTTCCCACATTTATATGTATTCCGTAATATTTCACGTGCATGTAACGACATATAAATACACATATTTACTGATACCGGAGTTAGTTCCTCTCTTCACATGATAGATAGATGTGAAACATATTTTGCACTTTGTACAGTTGTTGAGTTTGTTTCAGTTCTTAGTGTTCTCCTCTACCACATATATGTATTTTAATTTCTATGCTGGAGGTAAGAAAAATAAAGTTTAAAATATTTTACATTTAAGCGCCAATGTTAAAAGGAATATAACAACATCTACAGCAACTACAACAGAACAAGAACAAGACCTGACGATTAACTTGTAGACAACATACATATAACAAAGTAAGGAGTTTCCCAAACTTAGGAATATACAATGGATAACACTGACTGGCGTTACGGATGAGATAAATTGAATTTATAAGAGTGACATGAGTGACAAGAAACTAGGAATTATTTTATTAATTTGTAATGGTTTGTTGGGAGCTATAACAACAAAACAAGCACAAATTGAAAAATTAAAAGAAAAAACTCTATAGTTGCTTGTTTTTCTTGAAAACAACATGTATTAAATGTACTGCTGAAAAACCTTGTGCAGCATTGAGGCATGTAGCAATTAAATATTATATTGAATAATCGGTTTATGCTTTAATTGTGTTTTTTATTATATCGATATGCTTTAATTGATTTTAATTAACATTAGTTATATAAGTGATTATATAAATCTTGGGAAACTATGAAATATATATTAATAGAGAGAGAGAGAGATTTATAAAAGCTGACCAAGTACTTAGTCAGAAACATTTTAGAATTGGCCAAAAATGGTATAAGATAAACAATAGGAAAATGGGTATTTAACTGTTGTTATTAAAACAAATTAAATCTACAGTTCAATGTGTTCAAGAAGAGAATTTGGTGGCAGAAAATTAGTTATTCAAATTTAAGAACGTTTATTTTTGTTTAAGTCCTTAATTTTCAAATTATTTCGTTAATAGAAAAACTCACTTTTCTTTTCATTGACTAAATATAAATATATTTTCCTTTTCATTTTATTGTTTTCACCTTCAGACATATCATTAGATCCTCTTTAAAAGCTCATTATAAAGTCAAGAACAACAAAAACCTACTTAAATCTATAAGCTGTTAATTTTCCACATCAACAGATTTTATCTATTTACTTTTTGGATTTTCACAAAATATTTACCTAAAAGAGAACACAATAAACAGGTGTTTATAAGTATTTCATTCTGAAGTTCATTTTTCTGTATAAATTCCACACCCTAAGAAACAAAATAAATCGTCTAGGTCTTATTCCTCATTACATTTGTTTTAAATTCCTTAACTCTTTAAGACTTTTCCAAAATATGTATGTATGTGAAAGAATTATCAAATCAACAAAACTGATGACGGCCTTTGGTAAAGAAATGATGTGGAAACGTATATATGAAATTGTCAGGGGAATCTTTTAACTTCACAAACGCATACACACATAAATTAAACACGCATATTGTACGTGGAATATCATTAACTCTGAACATAGATACGAATACTAACACACCCATACAAATGGATAATTGTCACCTTAACATGTTACAGTTTATACAAGTCTATTATAGATATGTTTGTAGAAACGAGGGTAGTCACTAAAGCCTTATAATCACTTGGATAGCAGCGACTGAGTCAACCAGTTATAAAGCCTTAGCGAACCGTTATCATTTCTACAAAGATTTTCACAATATATACCCTTTAAATCCCCAATAATTTACATATGGGATATCTGGATTATAACTTACACGGATATAACGGCAGATCTTATGCGTGAGGGAAACGGCTACCAGGAACGGAACATAGAACAAGATCTGTTATAAGATAAAGTTCAGCGAATGCTTAATATTCACATTTATTTGCGATTCATATGAAAGTCTATAAAGAATCTGAGTATCAATTTCATATATAAGGATACTAGCATTTCCGAAGTATTAGTCTATTTGATACCAGTTGATTGTATCTAAGTACATGCATATCTTAGATAAGACTGATTGGTGGCCTGAGCACCGTCTTCCTCACATAAAAATCCTGTCGGTAGTCTTGTCTTGTTCCTTGGAAAGTGCAGACAATGATTACAATACGACACTAACATCAATTAGATGCTAATCTCAATTCGACGGACTTTTTTCTTGATTTGGAGGATTTAGTGAATCTGGAATGCAGGAAGAATTATATTTTAACCATTGGTGACGTATTGTTGTGATAGTTTAATTAGCAGTGAATGTATTTTTAAGTGAGCGCCATCTTCCTCACATAAAAATCCTCTCAGTAGGCTTGTCTTGTTCCTTGAAAAAAGTGCAGACTACGATTATAATACGACAGTCAATTCAAGGTCCCCACATCATCTGGCTGTCATCAATGCTAAACTCTATTCAACGGACTTGTTTCTTGATTTGGAGGATTAAGTGAATCTATAGTTCTTCCTGTAAGAAGCAACGAGTACTAATTATTAATTATATTTTAACCATTAGTGACATATTTTTGTGATAGTCCAGATCAACACTATCTTCTTCATCGACAAGTTTAATTGGGATTATTGTCGTAAACGTTCGCCTCCTACAACGTTGATCAGTTAGTATTTTGTAGACTTACATATCATTTAAAGTTCACCATTATCAATTTTGAAGCTTTTATTACTCTCAAGATCTAAGAGAAGTTTTCCCTCTGAGAATCAATATATTCTCAACTATATAAGAGGAAAACTTGTAGACCCATTAGACTTGTGTAGGTACAATTAATATATTTTCTTTACCCAGTCTCAGACATTTATTTTAAAGGACTTTTCCAACTGACCCTCTTGCAGTGCATACACACACACATATGTATAAGTTAATAATTTTTGTAATTTTTTTTTTTTTTCGTAGAGCTTTTCTTAATTCTCTAGTAATAGCGTGGGAAACGCCCGTTTGTTGAGTCACATACTACTAGTTAATTTGATGAGGTTTGTTTTCATTTCTTGTGTGTTTTTCTAATTTTTTTCTTTATATTGTTGTTGATATTATTGTTGCTCTGTATTATGTGTCCCCATACATATACGATTACAACAACAATACAGTTTTTTATATGAATATTACATGTTTCCACCTGTGCGGTGGTTAAAGTTTAAATGAAATAAAACTTTGTATGTTTGCTTGTCAGTGTATAGAACAAGTTTCTTCTATTTCTGTTCATTCTTTGCGTTTTAGTTTTTTTGTTACAGTGGATACATTAACACATGTGTTAAGTTTGACAAGTGCATGTCACGCTCTTTCTGTGTCTCTTAACTTCAAAATACTTTTAACATTGTTAATAGTTACAAAAACAATTTGATATTTTATTTTAAACAACAAATTACATTATACTACTTATAATGGCCCTCATAAAAATTGTTAATTTACTACAAACTAAAAATTAAATTAAAGTTTAACACCTCATTTAGAAGTCATCAGAGGAATGGCTGAAAGGCCTGGTGTAAAGAAGTATAATTAGAAATTTAAGAGCAGCATTTCCTAGAAATTAATATGTCACTTAAGATAATGTTTTGTTAATTAATTATATTTCCTTATGTTTTAAAGAATAGTGTTTTTTGGTGCATAATGTAAATTATAGCATGTTTGCAATGGTATTGAAAAGAAGGAAGTAGTTATTAGTCTATAGTCTTATTTCAGAACCTGAAATAGGTTACAAAGGATTTATTTGGAAAGTTTTGCAATTTTGAAATGTTGAATCAAATCATATTGTGCTGACCGTTGACTGTTTCATATGAATCAGAAGGAAATTATAGGGTAAACTTAACTTTGTGATTTGTCACTGAATGTTTTGTGCCTTATAGGGAAGTACTTTTCATCCTTTAGATTAGATTAGTACTTGAAACATTTTCATTTGCGAAATTCTAATAAAAATCTTAATTTAAGATTTATCATCATGGAAAATCGTGTGCCAAATTTCATTGAATTACCTTCAAAATTACAACCTGTAGTTTGATTACAAGGTTTATAAGCCCTATTCGGGGGTTCAGTTGTATGGGGGCTAGGTGAGATAATGGACCGATGTTAACCATTTTCAATAAACTTCGTCTCTAGTACCATAGAAGATCGTGTGCCAAATTTCATTGAATTATCTTCAAAATTGCGACCTGTAGTTTGATTACAAGGTTTACATGGACGGACGGACAGACGGACGGACATAACTAAATCGACTCACAAAATGATTCTAAGCCGATTGGTGTACTTTATGTGGGTATAGGACCAATATTATTGTGCGTTACAAACATCAGCATAAACCCAATATACCCTCCCCACTAAAGTGGTGTAGGGTATAAAAATGGGCTGTAACGTCTTCCATATATACAGATTCATATGCCAAACATATATTATGTAACACCTTAAATTTTCTTATATTCACGACAAGAATAAAAAATTTGCCGTTATGAACTATGGGCACTTGTCAACATATGTATTACCATACAAAAAATTAGTTTTCGAAATATTTTCAATATTACTTTTTTCCGGCTAAATTGAGATTTTGGACCACTGTGTGCCGCTAGTGTTCCTGGGGTGGAACTCTTATTAATTGTACTTTACGTCCTGATTAAATGATAATTTATAGGAAAGAACTTTTTGGTACAAAATCATTCTTCAAATGGTACTTTTTAAATCTTCTATTGAATATTGAACATAGAAATGTGAATCTATAAGAAAGAAGTTTTTGGTACTTTAAATGGCAGTTGTATTACTTTTTGTTCTTCAAATAGTACTTTTAGATTATTCATTACAATGAACTGAAAATTTTCTTAAAAAATCGAAAAACAGAAACATCTAATAAATTTTAATTTTCTATTAAAGTGTTTAAAAGTCTATTTAGATTCGATTTCTTGACAAAACTTTTCATTCCGCAGTAATGTATTCACTTGTGAAATTTCTTACCTTCTTAAATTTCCTTTTCGTTGGAAATACCTTTTTAGACAAGAGTTCTAATCAATTTTCTTGTTTACTTTTACTTATCAACCATTTACTCACTAACTTTGAGAAAGTGTATTAAAAATTAATCTTAAACGTAAAACGTAATTTGGTATTTTCTCTAATATAAAAGAAAATAAACTCTTTTTATGTGTAAGTAGTTACCAAAAGTTAAGTACAATATTATTTAAGGACTAATAGTTTCTAAGTTCAAAAAATACACATAAAGTTTCCAAAAATTTAGCTAAAACTAACTAACCATACCAACTACTACCATACTAATTTTATTATAGATACTATACATATACATAGTTTCTATCCTAGAAAAGAAGTTAATGAAGGAACAAAAAAACTTTTATCCATAAAACAGTTTTGAAATTTAATTACAACATTAACATTTAATATTATATGAAGTAGCTGAACTTTATAAATACAAACTATGGATACATACTTACAGCATAAAACATTTAACTAAACATTTATTGCAACCTTAGTGCAAGTTTTTTATCTGTTTAAAGTTTATACTAAAATTTGCTTTACCAACCACTTTAACATAATATAATAACAATTTAAGTCTATTCTATTATTTATAAATATTCTTGCAAATTAATTTATATATAATGGAAATTGGTGTAAAATTCCTCGTTAATTATAATTTTAAACTCATTTATGTTAAGTATTTATACATTTTATTAATATTAAGTTGTTTAAAGTCCTCTAATTGTAGCACTTTGTATCATAGATCAAAGTTCCTTTTCTACACTTGTTAAATAAAGATACTTTATATAGATAGCATTACAACAAATCCTCAAATACTTAGAGAAAACTCTCTAGTTTTTTTTTATTGATTTCCATAGCACACAAACGCCCCATTTATATACAAATATTCCTTTCATATTTTAGTACACATACAGATACTTGATTACTCCCCTATTTAGTAATTTCCCTATTAAACTATATGAATCATTTACTTAAAGAAATCTTTAAAAAAAAGAAACTTTTTAATTAAATGAAAGCAAAAACAACAGCATCAGGGAATATAAAAACAAAAAAGAAAACATGAAATACATACATTCACATTATTTTTGTATACAAATAAGAAATTTTTGTAGCATGAACATTTTTAAAATTGTACAAACGTAAAACTCTCACATATCCAACATCTCCTAGCTATACATCTTTACATTTATACACATACACTTTTGTCGTATTTATACTTGATGTTGTGCTAAAGAGTGTGTACTTCATCTATTTTATGTGAAATATGTTAAATACAACAACACAAAAAAATTTAAAGCCTCCCGCAAAGTTTCTTTATCCTCCTCCTCCTTGTTTATGTTACACACATTTCACTTCCATTTGTGTTACAACATCACGTGGGAAGGAAGGAAAATAAAGTCAATATTATTCTTTGCAATTACTAATGAACACCATCATCCATCCAACCAACCAACCAGCGAACCAACACCAACGCCCTAGATTAACATTTTAACTGAACTGAATGAAACAGTAAACGGTAAAAGGAAAAGAAAATATATCAACAATAACAGCTGGTGATTCCAGAGAAAAACAGTAGACGTAATGGAATTTTTTTGTGTTATTGTAAAAGAAAGAGTTTAATTTCGAATTTAAAGTTGGAGAAAAGAAAGTAATTAAGTAGGAGAAAGTTTTCTAGGGAAAACCCCCATTGGACGTCAAATACTTTTTAAGAATACTGAATACAACAAGATCTCCAAGATGTTGGAGAAAGTAATTAAGTAGGAGAAAGTTTTCTAGGGAAAACCCCCATTGGACGTCAAATACTTTTTAAGAATACTGAATACAACAAGATCTCCAAGATCGCCTATCTAATATTCAAATCCAATTACCAACTTTGTCTTAAAAGTTAGTTCCCGATTTCTATTATCTTACAAAGCCCCTAATTTTGTTGAATATAACGTACTATTTATAGCCACAAGATCTCTATGATATCTCTCTCCCTAATTAGAGCTATATTTTCTGTGTGTAGATTTTGGGAGAAAGTCCATATAACGAAAGATCCTTGTAGAGAGATGTCTATGCTATGTGGACTAGAACAATCAGATAGATTGTGTTGTAAAGATTTCAAGATAGTTTTTCTACATCATATCAGGTTTTCAAGATATAATGTGCCAAATTTTAAGAAATAAGCTACTTTATAACAGTGTGAGAACATCTTTGTTATGTTTTCTGAAAGTCCATTTTGTGGACTTTAAAATAAAAGTTTAACCTCTATTATATCTTCTATACCTCTTGCAGATACATATGTTAACCTAAAGATTTAAACTACCATTAATTCTAAAATTTAAGTCAAGGGCTAATAAGCTAACTCAAGGTATTGAGTTCATGAACCGGTAAAAGCAGCTTACACATGCATCAAACAAAAATTCATCTAACTGGTAGGACCTTTTAGTTACTAAGTACTTTGAGGTCAACCTCTTCATATGGAATTTCGAAGTAATTATTCATTATAATGTCTGAACCCTTAGTGAATCAGGCCAGAATCTTATTCCGATCTGTAGGTTTTTACTAGGATCTTGCTTCAAAGCGCGTGAATTTTTGACTTAAAAACCGATTTATCAGGAACGTTTTGTATAAATACACGTTAAGTCTAACTCTCGCTCTAGGCAGATTTGAGGGTTGTCCGAAAACTATCATATTCCACTTTTGTGTTTTGTTATCGATTTAGCACCAATGCTATCTGCTCTCTATCTTTCAAAAATGGTTTGAACTGCTAGAGTGTATTTATTCAGTAAAATCAAAGACAAGTAAAATACCTATATGTATGTTAAAACAAGTAGGAAAGTATAGTCGGGCATGGCCGACCATATGATACCCTACACCACTGAGTATATTAAGTTTATTATTGAATTATTGACCTTCAAGTCATTTTCTGAAAGGGACTTTGTATGGGGGCTAGGGTCAAATAAAGTCCTATAATTATTAAAATTGGTAGTATTATTAAGACGTATATAGACAGAGGGACGGACGGACATGACTTAATCGACGCAGAAAGTGATTCAGAGTCGATCGGTATACTTTAAGGTGTAGGACCAATATTTTTGTGTAGGACCACTATGGTGGATATAGTTTCCTCTGTATAATACAATTTATATTTCTAAAAATATACACTCAAGTTTCAGTCTCTTTAATCCACTGTACCTACATTAGCAAGAAGCCAAAGAATCATAAGAACACTTGACATCTTTTGAGTAATAATAAAAACAATAATATGAAAATCAAAATATGATACAAAACTAAATAATAGAAGAAGAAAATATTTATACATATTTTATACACAATAACAAAATACTCTATGTAGTATATATAAACGAATGTGTGTAAATTGGGGGGGGGGGGGGGGGGGGGGAGATGGGTAGAAAGTAAGTAACCTTGTAACACTAGCATTTATTAAAGAAAATATTGTCAAAATTAAAGATTCCGAATAATCAAGGCATTATTATTACTTACATAAATAAATTATATGGATACAAAACTGACAACAAGCATGCAAATGTTGATTTAAGAAAATGTAATAACTAAGAATTATAAAATAGAAAATTTTATTAAAATTTATAATAAAGTATTTTACTCACACATATGTATGTTTTTAACACTTTAGAAAATTAAAAATGTTTCTTATTTTGTTTATGTAGGAGTTGTGAAAGAATTTATTTGTTGGAAAGTAAAAGGAGATTTTATATCTACTCAAAAATATGGAGTGTATATAAATTTTTTAATTCTGCTTGTAACTCATAGACATATTTGTATATAAAAGTTGAAATCACGATATGGCAGATCGGGCATATTGAAATTATTTACAAATATTTTGCATTGTTGTTGTAGGTTTGGTTTTCAGAATAGACAATATCCAATTTCCCCTAGTCCCCATACAAGTGTTCTGTCGAAATACTTTTTTTAACACTTCAGATCGAACCAGTAGATCCCAAGATCAGAAAATGAATATAACGTTTATAACTGTCATAAAAATAACTATGTAAATATATATAACTAAGCATTTTTTATAGGACCCCAATTCTTTCTAAGAAATTTTATTTTCAGAATTACTTTCTGAGTAGATTTAGCTACGTGCGTCCTTCTGTCCGTACGTCCGTGTGTCTACGGCACACACTTTTTGTCCTGTGTAGGTATAATTCCCTCCTGAGGTATCGCTAAGGGTTTGTTTGATGTAACATACATCCTCCTCAATCTAACTAACTAACTAACTAACTAACTAACTAACTAACTAACTAACTAACTAACTAACTACTAACTAACTAACTAACTAACTAACTAACTAACTAACTAACTAACTAACTAACTAACTAACTAACTAACTAACTAACTAACTAACTAACTAACTACTAACTAACTAACTAACTAACTAACTACTAACTAACTAACTAACTAACTAACTAACTAACTAACTAACTAACTAACTAACTAACTAACTAACTAACTAACTAACTAACTAACTAACTAACTAACTAACTAACTAACTAACTAACTAACTAACTAACTAACTAACTAACTAACTAACTAACTAACTAACTAACTAACTAACTAACTAACTAACTAACTAACTAACTAACTAACTAACTACTAACTAACTAACTAACTAACTAACTAACTAACTAACTAACTAACTAACTAACTACTAACTAACTAACTAACTAACTAACTAACTAACTAACTAACTAACTAACTAACTAACTAACTAACTAACTAACTAACTACTAACTAACTAACTAACTAACTAACTAACTAACTAACTAACTAACTAACTAACTAACTAACTAACTAACTAACTAACTAACTAACTACTAACTAACTAACTAACTAACTAACTAACTAACTAACTAACTAACTAACTAACTAACTAACTAACTAACTAACTAACTAACTAACTAACTAACTACTAACTAACTAACTAACTAACTAACTAACTACTAACTAACTAACTAACTAACTAACTAACTAACTAACTAACTAACTAACTAACTAACTACTAACTAACTAACTAACTAACTAACTAACTACTAACTAACTAACTAACTAACTAACTAACTAACTAACTAACTAACTAACTACTAACTAACTAACTAACTAACTAACTAACTAACTAACTAACTAACTAACTAACTAACTAACTAACTAACTAACTAACTAACTAACTAACTAACTAACTAACTAACTAACTACTAACTAACTAACTAACTAACTAACTAACTATAACTAACTAACTAACTAACTAACTAACTAACTAACTAACTAACTAACTAACTAACTAACTAACTAACTAACTAACTAACTAACTAACTACTAACTAACTAACTAACTAACTAACTAACTAACTAACTAACTAACTAACTACTAACTAACTAACTAACTAACTAACTACTAACTAACTAACTAACTAACTAACTAACTAACTAACTAACTAACTAACTAACTAACTAACTAACTAACTAACTACTACTAACTAACTAACTAACTAACTAACTAACTAACTAACTACTAACTAACCAACTAACTAACTAACTAACTAACTAACTAACTAACTAACTAACTAACTAACTAACTAACTAACTAACTAACTAACTAACTAACTAACTAACTAACTTACTAACTAACTAACTAACTAACTAACTAACTAACTAACTAACTAACTAACTAACTAACTAACTAACTAACTAACTAACTAACTAACTAACTAACTAACTAACTAACTCTTATTTTACCTTAGGGCCTATACGAAATTGAATTGAACGTTCATAAATCAATTATAAATAAATGTTAATCACTTAATTTGGCATAAACTACACATAATCCATATTTTAATCTAGTGTAGGGTATCAAATGGATGGTCATGACCAAATACACTTATTGCTTGCTTCAAACGAATTTATTTATGAAATCTATTAAATATACAGGAAAACTTTTAAGAAATTAAACAATAAAAGTTTTCAGTTTTCACGTGTATTTCAGAATATCTGAGAACTATTTTTATTAAGGATTTATACCAATAAAAATCAATTCGGGACAAGTGACTGGAAAGAAGGATTTTCAAACTAAATCGAAGTTATTTTTAATTGTTTAAAAATTAACAAAATTGAATTAATTAAGTAACAAGAGATCCTTTAAAATATTCCTGTCCATTTTCTAACAGTGTATAAAATCCATAAAAAGTATCTAAAATTATAAATAAATACTAACACATTGCCACCACAAACAGCAAGTACTTGTGCACATAATTTGACTCTTAGAATACACTTACACACATATTCTTAAAATAATCATATGAATGTATTATTATTGTTCATTCTGGTAAATTAGTCCTTAGACTGTTGTTAAGGACAAACAAAAATCTAGAAATAAAGAAAAAGTAACAGAAAAGTGAAAGTATTTTATGGCATTTTCTATTTCTATTCCTATATTCACTTCCTTTCATGCGTACCCTCATAGATACTTAAACACATTTAAATATTTTAATGCATATAAATATGTATTTTCTTTAGTATTTGTTCAACTAATAACAACAATATGTTCGTTCATATGTACAAATAATTTATTTTTATGTTTTTAGTATCTAGACACAACAATAGTACTCAGAATAAGAGATACAAGTAAGAAAGAAACAAAAACTTGTATGAATCTAAAAATATGCAAGACGAGTACAATATTTGTTTTATGGAATGTTTATTTTACATATTTTTTTAGTAAACATACTTATAAATTAAAATTATTTTTAGTATAATTTCAATGTTTTTTTTTTCTGTTTGTTCTCCTTGCAACATTTTTTCCCTTTCTGGGCACGTACATATTCAAAACACAACAAACATCTTGGAATCTGTATCAAAAATGCACTGGGCATTGCGGCTGACTGACTGACTGCCTGCCTGGCATCACATCTAAATATAAATTTGAAATTAATTTAAATTTTGTTTAGAAAACATTAATGATAAATTATATTGAAATTATGTTTGGATATTGTTTTAATGTTTTCGGTTTTCTATTGTTTAGTTTTCGAGTTCCATGGAAAACATGATGTTGGCTTTAAGTTTTTTTTTTTTCTAAAATTAAAATGTGCATTTGCATTTGTCTGTTATTGTTATGAAAAGATATTTTTTATAGAGAGAAAGAAATAATTCGTTTTGTTATGAACATTAATGCAATGGTATTTCTTTTTTAGTTATTTCTTTTGGTCTTCCTAAAGTACAGTATCATCTGAAGTAATTAAAATGTGCAGTGTTCAGATTAAATGTTGATGATATTTTTGGTTTTCCGAGGAATTTTAATTAAAGTTTTACTTTTATAAAGAAATAAAATTTTTGGTGAAAATAGGGTTTTTCTGTATAATAAATATAAATATTTATAGTTTCTTATAAAACATTCCAAAATTCATATACATAGATCTGCTTATAACAGTGATTGTGTTTTTCTATTATGTTTACTCTAAAAATATCAACGATTCGTTATTTAATTTTGACTAGAATTAATTTTCTTAAAAAAAAGTAATTTTTACTTAAAAATTTAGTTTTCACTAACAAATTTAACTGGATAACCGCGTTTCAGGGTTGAGGGTTAATTGAAGCTCTACCTTGTAATTGTGAAGGAACATGTAATTTGTAATACCTACTGACAATTATAAGTAATTTTAATTGGAAACTTCAATTACAATTACAACTAATTGTAATTGACAAAACTTTAATTACAATTACAAGTAATTGTAATTGATTAAAAACCTCAAATACAATAACAAGTATTTGTAATTGTAAATGTAATTAATTACTTTGTGTAAGTATTACCCCCTATACCTGCCACTTTTTCACTATAAAAACTAACTTTCTCTGGGCACCCGTTTTTTTTCACTAGAATTTTCACTAAAAAACCTTATTTTCAAAAAAGTATTTTCAGTGGAAAATCGTATTTTCACTGGAAAAACGTATTTTCAGTAGAAAATCGTATTTTCACTAGAAATTTATATTTTCACTAGAAAATCGTATTTTCACTAGAAAATCGTATTTTCACTAGAAATTCGTATTTTCACTAGAAAATCGTATTTTCACTAGAAAATCGTATTTTCACTAGAAAATCGTATTTTCACTAGAAAATCGTATTTTCACTAGAAAATCGTATTTTCACTAGAAAATCGTATTTTCATTGGAAAATCGTATTTTCATTGGAAAATCGTATTTTCATTGGAAAATCGTATTTTCATTGGAAAATCGTATTTTCATTGGAAAATCGTATTTTCACTTAAAAATCGCATTTTCACTAGAAAATCGTATTTTCACTAGAAAATCGCATTTTCATTAGAAAATCGTATTTTCATTAAAAAATAAAGAATTGTAAAAAAATTCGCAAAATGTTGATTTTGTATATGTACTAGAAATTCGTATTTTCACTAGAAAATCGTATTTTCAGTAGAAAATCGTATTTTCAGTGAAAAATCGTATTTTCAGTGGAAAATCGTATTTTTACTAGAAAATCGTATTTTCACTAGAAAATCGTATTTTCACTAGAAAATCGTATTTTCACTAGAAAATCGTATTTTCACTAGAAAATCGTATTTTCACTAGAAAATAGTATTTTCACTAGAAAATCGTATTTTCATTAGATAATCGTATTTTCATTAGATAATCGTATTTTATTATAAAATAAAGAATTGTAAAAAAATTCACAAAATGTTGATTTTTTATTAGAAGCTTGAAAAGTTTGACTTGGTTTTTTAAATATTTACTTTAAATTTAACTGTTAAACTTTTTAATATGTACCCACATTTCTCATACCCTACACCACTTTAGTGGGCTTAGAATCATTTTCTGAGTCGATTTAGCTATGTCCGTCCATCGATGTAAATCTTTTAATCAAACTACTAATCGCAATTTTGAAGATAATTCAATGAAATTTGTCTTCTATTGTCCCAGGGACGAAGCCTATTGAAAATGGTTATTTCACCTAGCCCCCATACAACTGAACCCCTGAATAGGACTTGTAAACCTTGTAAAAAACTACATTTCGCAATTTTGATAATAATTCAATGAAATTTGGCTAGTCTATAGTCTAGTCTATAATCGTCTATGGTACCGGAGTCGAAGCCTATTGAAAATGGTTAACATCGGTCCTTGATTTCACCTAGCCCCCATACAACTGAACCCGACGAATAGGGCTTTCAAGTTCACAATTATGTTTAATATAATCGTATCTCGACAAAAAGCTGCAAAACCAAGTTCTATACTAGCCTTGATGACTCTCATGAATTTTATAATTATAGGGTCTCATTTGATCATAGCCCCTATACAGAGCCCCCTTCAAAATGCCCACAATTTTATTCAACAATTAATGGCTTAACTGTATCTGAGACATGGTACAATTCAACTTAAGTGCTTTATTATGAAAGCTAAATCACATTTTGTTTTTGTAACAGGTGTAGGGTATTATATGGTAGACCTCGCCCGACTTTAATTTCTTACTTGTTTATCTATTTCATTATTTCCTATTGAATTTATTAATATCCATCCTCCAATTAAATTGTTTTTCTACATAGTTCTAAAACTAATAAGCTATAAATCATTATGTAGTGCATAAATACCTAATTTATACCCTAATCAATACAAAAAAAATCATCCTCAATAGCCAAATTGCTTTTCTTTTTCAGTAAAACCCAAACGCCTGTAAAACTAGTTTCGACTAGGATTACACCTTCATGAATAACTCGTTAAGGACTCTTTTTCTGTTCACTCATTCAATCTGCAGTGATGAACAACAAATTCATAAACTTTTCCTAACACCCCATTTATCCCTTTACAAATGTTTCAAAACTTTTGAAAATTAATTAGTTTGTTTTCCTATTTCCATATTTTTTTTTTTCATTTTAGTTTTTTATGCGTTTTTATAATGAAGCGCCCTTTCTATTACCCCAATTAAAAATTTCACTAGAACTACATTTCAATGTATACGAAATGAACACATATAAAATACGCAGTTATTAAAATTTTATTAGGAAAACACATAAATAAATTTTTTGGGAAAATAGAAAAGAATATATATTATGCTATACAGAAACAACAAATACAAAAACACATATGTTATTACTTTACCGCCTCTGATTTGGTATAGTTATTACACTCTACTACTTGTGTGTTACTATAAATAGCGCCTGGGAAGACACTTTGCGCGCTCTCGTTTTTATGACGATCTAATAATGATTTTACTGCACCATAAGTGCATTCGCATACACATATAGTTTGTCTTTCAATTATTCATACAAACATACTTACGAGGATAGACTGAAAATTATTTTATAAAAAGATGACTATCTAATCAATTGATATTTATTGTCAGTTCGAATTTTTGCTAAAACACTAACTTCTTTATCTGTTATAAACAGATCGTTTAAAATATGTAACGAATAACATTGGACCTGGATGATTCCAATGGTTGGTAGTTCCGTGGTAGTTCAGTGCACGCGAACTGTGATAAATCTGAGGATATCATTAAGCTTAGACCCAGAAATTCCACCAAGATAAGATATGAAGTAACTGCAAAGAAAGCAGTTTCTCTTTACGGCCAAAGCAGGGCATTCACAGAGAAGATGGAAGGCCGTTTCTTCCTATTCCCCGTATTTTCAACTGCGACAATGATCGTTGAAGGGGAGTCCAAACCGACATGCACGTCACCCAGTGATATCTGCTATCAGTTTCGATATGTCCCGCCTACTTCATTTTATGGCCCCTTTATATGTGTCTAGGGTCTTCCACCTATTTTCAGCCTTTTGAGGAAAGAATCTGAGGATATCGCTCTTGACAAAACCTAACGGAGTTGCTACTGAAACGGCGTTGAAAATATGAAGAACAGATCTCGTTTTGGCAAGCTCATCTGATTGTTCATTACCGTAGTAGTTAGTCCCTATGCGCATTGACCCAAACAAGGGTAATGTCAGACAGGCGACCCAGCCTTGACAGATCCTTTTTGCATTGTCCATTCCAATAATTTATCAGTGATGAAAAGAGATGCCAATTATCATAACAAAATATGGGACGCGGATGTTTCTAGTATTTCACCTTCCCCACATATACTTAATATACTAATTAACTAGTTTGTGTAATAATTTAGTTTTTGAATTGTGTACGTAACTCAAATTGACTGAAGATTAATTTTCAGACTGGCATAGGAAGTTCATATAGAATGTGTAAACCCTTCAGAAAAATACACAAACAATTTCTAAAAAATACACACAATTGTATTTATGAATGTATTTGTAAGTACATAGTTAATTCCTGCAATTCAATGTAACTGTCCCGAACTAGTTATTTTACGTATTATTTGGGAGCTCCGATGGAACAATTGAATTTGCTATAGATTACTTCTGATGGGTAAAATAACTACTTTATAACTAAGAAAACTTACATAGTGTCTACTCTCTAGATTACTTAGGGACACTAAAGTAATGACTTCCTTCCTCTCACCACTCAAGCAAACTTGTCAAATGTCCCAATAAAAAATAAATTCAGGTCGACTTAAAAGGATACATCAACTCCCTGCATAACTATTGGTTAACTGATGCTTGTTCTCATAAAACTCATAGTACTCTGCATTAAAGTACAGAGCAAAATAATACAACGAAAATGCACTTGAACCTACAAGCTGTTTTTTTTCCTTTTCATATAATGATTCTGTAGTTGTATTTCAAATATTTATTCGTATACAAAAATGTTTGTAAAGAATTTTTATATGTGCATTTTTCTGATTTTTGGGGAAACGAAAGCAAAAGAAAAAATCCAAAAAGAAAAGAATCATAAATATGTTATTTTCTGTGCGAGTAAATTGAATTTTGGGAAGTTTTATTTTTAGTAACATGGGAATATTTAACACATGTTGTAAAGGAAATTCTACGCTTTAATAATACACACACCCATTAATATTGTTCATATTTGTATGTTTTCTGGTGCATATTTTATTAGTACCCTACAAACTGATTGTATTTACTTAGAATTGGTTTTTTATTAATATTAAAGAACGTGTTCGAAAATGAAGTAAATATTTCATAATTATAAATAAAAAAACATTTAGGTATCAAACTTCTCCAGCGGTATTGGGCTTTCTATAAACTATTGATTATTCCTTGTTTCGTGCTTTAAATTTAGAGAACTGGCAGTAGTTTAAGCAATAAATGCGGCCTTACTCCCCTGTTATTCCGATTATAATAATTCTCTAAAACTATAAAGCGCTTTAAATGGAGGCTCAAGGTATATCAAAATAGCTCGTTCCGCAGGACCTCATAATATAATAATAATAATTGTCCTTTAGGTAGAGTACATACATCTACTGGCTGAATTTGTTACTTGACGACTATACAAGATGTCGAAGTACTTTACATAAACACTTGCCTTGATGGCCTTATATCACTGTTGTCTTTTTCATTCACAGGGCGAAATTCTTTGACGACTCACTACCGCTCCTTTGTATATTTTACTTGTATATGGTTTTGCTTGTCTAGGTACGAGCACTCTTGCCATAGTAGCCCCGTTGAGGAATGGCAAGCATCATAAGTCCAGTACAATAAAAAACCCCTACAAAGAACAAAAATAATTAGTTTAGAGTCAATAGAATTGGAGTACCCAACATCAAACGCTATTGATGTCATAAGGAGTGCTTATTTCCCTATAATATTCTCATCATCTAAGCACTCACTCCAGTGCATTCCTTAATCTTCTAAAGTCCACAACCACACTACTGAGATGGCTCTGATGCAACAGGACCTATTGACAATACTTATTTCAGTGGCCACAAGGCCCTGATGTGATAAGTTGAGCATGTTCTAGTGTAAACTTCAAAAAACTCAACCATTAAGGAAAATCGCCGATAAATTAAAGATTATGGTATTAACACTCATCTCCTCCTAACATCTCACTCCATCCGTCACACCTCAAAAATACTCAGAATCCCTGTGATCTATCACATATAAGTATTCAATGTTACATCGCATACCAACTCATACACAATATTTGCATTATCAGTTCAAATCCAAAATTTCGTTAATCCACAGCCTTATCCTATAGATTGTAACGCTCTTAGAAACAAGGAGCGGTAACATAAACTTATCACGAAAATTATATTTCACCATGTACCAATCCTATAACCAAGCGTCCTTTCCCGCGAATTTGGGTTTAAACTACAAAGGAACCTCAAGCAACTGGCTATCCAGGACAAAGTACTGCGGGCAAAGGACCACCTGTAGTACCAGATTATCTGGTCCAGAGCACCATACCAAATCATTCCCAGAAAATGCCGAGAATACATTTGATCATCACCAGTTTATAGTCCCGGTAGTGTAGAGACATTGGTAGCACCCCTTTTCTCCTTTAAACGTTGAATAACATGATCATGATGAATTTACTTAGTCTTAGTCCCAAATAATTGAAAACTAGCAGAAGAAACTAAAGTTAATCAAGTCTCGACCCTAGCTCTCTTATATACGACATATTAGGGAATTTGACAGAGAGAGAGGGGCTGAGAAAACAGTTACGTTTTATACATGTGCGAACTTACTCTAGTCTATCAGTCCAGAGGTGGACCATGTACAAGCACTTTGTACGAGTACTTTTGATATAACCGCTATTTCAATGATGCTTCAGAACTCACTTTTGTTCACAATCATGCAACTTTATTCCTTATAAAAGCCTCTTTTAATTTGGGAACATAACCTAAAAATCTGATCGGTTGACCGAAGTATATTTCCATCAAATAAGCAAAGACACGTTCTTACTCACAGGTGACACATTGCAGTAAGTCTTGTATTTATATATCAGGACAAAGAAGATATTTTATTGATAACACTTGAGTAGGATACAATATATCCATTACCATTCAACCACCATACAACTCTTTCAAGGGTAAAACATCTGACACATTCATTCATTAAGGGTGTACATATCTCGAATACCACTCATTAGCTATAAAATAATTTCCAACATTCAAGCCCATAGTCAATCTTCTGAGGGTCTGTTGTCTTATACCTCAATATCTTCCCGCGATTTGGGTCCAACCACAACCAATTTGCTTATAGTGCCAACCACTATGAATTTCATAAAAGTTAACTTTATAATCTACAGAATTTAGAATAATTTGCCTTCGTCTAATAAGTTCTCTTTGTCTTCAGGTCAGATAAAAATGCTGTCTTTCGAAAAAAAGAAATTGTCGAAAATTTTTTTTTCGCATTCTTCCCCCTCCATTAAAAGAGTTTTTTGAATATAGTGAATCTTAAAGTCGCCTTATCCTTTAACTATTTACTTACACATACTTACACAAATTCAGGCTCAGATCTCAAATTCATTTAAAAAAAAATATTGATATTATTTCAAAATACATTCAGCTAGTTTTACTTGTCATTTCAATTCATTATATGTTGTATTTGTTGTTGTTGTTCTTTTATTACTCGTATTATTTATCTTTGGCGATATTTTATGACTTTCGTTTTTCAATTTCCATAAATTGTTTATTTTTCCTCTTTTTGTCCATAAAGAACAATCTGAGTTTTTTGTTGTCTTTTCGTTTAAATGTTCTTTTAACACTTTAAGATAAGCGCTGGTTGTTGTTTGTTCTTCTTGTTGTTGTAGTTGTTATGTTTGTATGTGATACTTGAAGTACTTGTGCGTGTCTAGTGGGTTTAAAGGGCGTTTTAAGTCTGTCAATTAACTGCAGTATTGTATCCTTTTTTTCTTGTCGTTGTCGTTGTTGTTATTTTTTGATTTTTAATGAAACATTTTTAAGCTGTCAGTGCATAAAATCTTATATGAAGCGCATTTGTATGTTGAGATTGCTGTTTAGTCTTGTCTTTTATTATCAGTTTATTGTTGTTGCTGGGTATAATTGTTTAATATTAATTCGTGGAAATTCTTTTCCCACACAATGCTTCGTTTTGTACACTTTTCTTTATTAGTTTATTTAGTTGATTTCAACCATATGTTAATTATTTTGTTCGTTTGAAGATGAGAATTACTTATTTGAAAAATCGAGCTGCTAAGATTTCTGGGTTTTTGTTGTTGTTTAATGGGTTATAAAAGGGGACATAAACATAACTTGAAGTTTTTTAAAAAATGAATCACTGAAAAAATATGAAAAATTATATATTGTTTATATTTGAAAATCTGGAAAACTATAGTTGTTAAGACTATTTGTACTTATTTGGTATAACTGAAAAAAGTGAACAACTAAGAAGATACTTAAATAGATATATTTTTATAACCAGCCTTACTCAGAGAAGGCTAACAAATTCCTTCACTCTAGGAAGTGCGATAACAACTTTTGTAACCGATTTACATAGTATCTCGAGGATAAGGTGTAATCTAGTTGAATCGGTATGAATTCAGTTGAAAATATTTCTACCCACTTCATTTAATGAGGATCAAGTCAACATGCTAGAAAAAAGATTGTTAGATCCATCACGATTTATTATCATAACTTATTAGATAAATAAAGAGCGATCATTCACATAAATGGGAGAAGATGCTATATAATCTTTTGAATAAAATTGAGTCCGCTTATTGATCAACCATTTACCCATTACATCACCCATATAAGGAATCCGAAATGTTCAGCTCTCAGAATTATGTAGTAGAGCAAATTTTATGTCGAGACAAATCGTACCAAAGAACACAATGCATTCACTTCCAGAACCGATTTAGACGAAAGATTCTCGTATAAGAAATAAAGAAACTAGAAAGAACTGAAGTTTTTTCACGAATTATATTCATATTCCCCACGGTATGGAATATGATGGATAATTTGGAGTCAAAAGAAACGAAATTCGGCTGATCCATTATTAACACTTAAGAAATGTACCCAAAGTACACTGGAAAGTGTGCTTTCAGTAATTATAATTCTATTTTAATATCTCGAGATTATGGATCAACTAGTTACCCATTACGTAATCTATATAAGGAAACATAAATTTTCATCTCTCACAATTATGTATGGTCCTACAAGCCTGTAGTAGAGCAAATTATATTTTATGTCGAGACTAATCGTACCAAAGAACACAATGCATTCACTTCCTGAACCAATTTAGACGAAACATTCTCGAATAGGAAATGATGAAACTATTAAGTTTTTCATGGAATTATATTCATATTCCCCATGGAATGGAATATGATCGAAAATTTAGAGTCTCTAAGAAACGGAATTCTGCTGATTGGTCTATGTCAATATCACGGTTAGCACAGGATTCACAAGATCGCCCAAATTGGGAAAGCCATAATTTTATATGTATCTTAATTGACCATTTGGGATCCGGTTATTCTCGCATCTACATATGTAAACTATTAGGATGGAAATGTCTTCTCAATCGCATTTTTCTCCTATCCTAACTTAGAAGACACTTTGTTGAGTTGGTTTGGGAATACGAAAGTTTTATAAAAAACTTGATTTAAAATTTAAAAGATATCGGGGTAAGAAATAAGAACACTCTTGTTATATACATATTTTCATTATAAGAAAATATCAATGGAAAATTTGATTCCAAAATTATTTCATATATTACCGAGAACCATTGAAGTCGACACAATATATTTATTTGAGTCGATATATTTCGCTGAACTGAACAGTATATATAGTAGAAAATTTTAAATAATAAATATTTGTTTAAAATATGCACTCATTGCAATTTAAATGAATGCAATTAATGCAAACAATTGCGACAATATTAAGTGTTGAAAATTAACTGTTATAATCCAATATAATAACGCGAATGTAGTAAATCCCAGTTTATCGCTATTAAGTTACTCAATAACACCATTAAGCTCTTAAATACATAACCCAATTAATAATGAATTATATTAAATTGAAATTTTAATATGGGTATTAAAAATTCGCTTAAATTCTAGTATTACCAAAAGTGGATTAGAAAAATAAATATTTTCATATTATTAATTTTAATGGTGGCACTATAAATTATTATGTTTTTATTATTTCTACGATGAATAGTTTGTTTATTTTTAGCCTTATAAACAGAACACAGAATAAACATGTGTTTCCATGGTTTGTTTCCCAACAATGATGGCAATCACAAGCAGCAACAACATTATGAAAACTGCAACCAAAAATAAACCAGAACCAACAAACTAAACTAAATACTTTCACACACATGATAAAAAAAGAAGCATTTTATTCCAAAAAAAGAACACACACTCTCTATATAGAATTGGAGTGGAGTTAAAAACATATTTTAAGCGGGAAATTTATTTTCAGATAAAAATTGTAAAGATATTGAAAATTGTGCAGCAGCAGTCAGTGCAAGATAGAATACACAAAACATTTTTGGTGTTAAAGAAACACATGTAACATTGAGTATAAAGACGTATGAAACAAACATCACATGATCATAATAAAACGGCAAGTGAAGGAGTAAACATCACAACAAGGAACAAAAATTTATTTCTTAAAAAGAAAATATAAATTGAAAGAAAAGAAATATTACTTTAGAAAAAAAGAGAAATTGTTAGTTAAATAGAATAAAAGTGCTGTTGATTTAAACCAAACAAGTGAAATTTTAATTTTACCAAAAAAAAAAAAAAATTTTAAATTTTTTACCAAATGGGTATTATGTATAAATTAATGAAACATAGAAATTTATCTACGGATTTGAGTAACACTCATACTAATGTTAATGTGAAAAGTGATCGCAATCGTTTAATTACTATAGAGGGCAATATCATCGATTCTACGGAATCAGTTGCAGAGGATTCATCAGTAGAAGTTTTAAGTAATAAAAATATGGATTCAAATTTGGATAAACAATTTACGGCTGAACATATTATACAGCTGTGTAAATTTTTGGCAGAAAAATCGAAAAGAAATGTAAGTTTAAAAGATACTTAAAGTTCAAATATAGGACCCAAGATAAAATCTAGGAATTTTTTTCAAAAAACGAATTATTTTGTAATAAAATATTGAAAAATTGATCACTTATACAAAGTTTTTATGCAAAGCTTAAGGAATTTAGTTAAAAGCTTTAAAATATCAATCAAGTCGAAAGCTTATTTAATGAACAATTTTCTCTTATAAACTGATATTGTTAAAAGCTTTCAAACATTAATTTGATTTGAATTTCTCTTCAGTTCTCTTTGGTAGACTTAGTAAACCGGAAACTTTAATTTTACATACTGAGCTTTTTTGAAAGCTTTATGAATCCTTGACTTTTACCTTGCATCCGTAATTTTCTTTAAATCTACCTCAACTACAACTTCAAAGCTTTAGAAAACCAGATTCACGATCTTAACCAATCGCAATGTTCAAAAATATTTAATTCCCGATTAATTTTGATTCCCGATTTGCTGTAGATCGCCAAACCATCTACGACTCTGACTTATGGGCTCCTGATCTTAGCAGACAATTTGCATTCAGCAAAATCTACTTTCAATCGCATCAGGACGATTATGATCAATGAATCTTTCTATCAGAAATACACTCCATAATTTCCATATTCTGCATATGACGATTGCATGTGACTTTACGACAGTGTTGCCAAACTTAAAGATATAACATAGTACAGTCGATGGAAAGACTTCATTCAACTACTTCAATTTATATAATTCAAATTTAAGAAACAATTTAAATAAAAAACCAACATCAAAGAAACTCTAAAAACGTTCATAAATACCCGACTTAACTTGACATCATCGACAAACAAACCATTAACGCTTAAGCTCTTAATTTAATTAATTTGCACCAGAAACTCATTACCGCTTTCATCATTTCATTATTTAGAAAAATCTCTACAAACAACAACAATCACCCAAAAAACTCACAAAATCCAAACAAACACAATTTCAATTTGAAGCCATGGATGAATACAATGATAACGAAGACGATGAAGTTGATTTTTATCAAAATGAAGCATTACCTTTGCTAAACAAACAAAGACTACAACACCAGCAACAGCAGCAACAAAGAAATTTTACAGATGAAGAAGATGATGAATGTGAAGAAGAAAAAACATCAACAGTTTTATCGACACGTTTATCACCTGATATAAATTCATTAAATATTTCATCAAATACCACAACATCAGTCACCTCATGTGCTTTACAACATCATCAACAGCAACAACAGCAGCAGCAGATTTTTAACTACCAACACCATCAGCAACAGCAGCAACAACAACACCACCAACATCAACCACAAAATCAGGGTAAACGTGATATTTTATTAAAAATTCGTCGACAAATATTTGAACGCAAACGTTTACGTGAAAATGGAGCTTTTGAGCCTCAAGCTTTAAATAACTCACAAGTTTGGAGACCCTGGTGATTGTTGCCACCCAACAAAAAACAATAAAAAATTTAATTGTTTCATCATAGTGATATACCAAATTTATATTTAATTTATCAACAAAAAAAAAGCTTTAATTAAAAGACATTTTGAGATGATCTCAAATAGTCGAAATTATTATTTAGAATATAAAACTACTACTAATAACAAATTTCCAAAGATTATTTTTTATAATTTCTTGTATACAATTTTTAAGTATTTAACGAAATCTTCCATTAGCTTTTAAACTAAAATATATCTAATTTTATTTACCTGTAAATAAAATTTTAAATATAAATAAAACAAACTAATTTTGTAAATGTTTTTCTTTGTCATAACTTTATTTCGAAAAAAATGAAAAAACCATAAAATTTTAAATGATTTGAATAAAAGTATTTTATTTATAAATACATTATAGTATTTTTATTTGTGTCTCTTATCGGTTTCATGATTTTTTTATCATAAATATACTATTCACTTAGATATTTTTAGCATTTCTTTTTATAGTTAAATGAAAATGTTATTTATATCTATAGATTTTTTTAAACATTTTGCTTTTTCCTCTTAAAGGGAACTAAATTTATAATGAAAACGTATATAAAAATATTAAGTTAAAAATACACAATACATTAAAACATTAAAATGTCCATGTGGTAAAATAATTACAAAACATTTTTCACTTGATGTTTTTATTTCGGTTCAGAATGCAGAACTCTGGAACTTCTTTGCGCTCGTTCAACACAGGAAGTTTAAAAATAAAAAAAGAAACGGTTCTTGTTCAAACAAATAAATATAAATACATTTCTTAAAAAAACTTGAATATCTAAAAAAATTATCAAATTAGACAGAGTGATTTTTTTGAACTTTGTATGTTCCATTTTTTGGGGGCGTTTTTGAAGATTTTATTTTAAGTTTGTTTTCCTCATTATTGGAATTTTAATGTTGGTAATTTTTGTTTTGTTTTACATTTGAACTTTATGTTTGTTTTGTTTTTTTTTTATTAAAATGTGTATATTTTTAGCTTGTATTGATTTAAAATATTATTTGATGTTTGCAAGAGGCGAAGAAAAACTTTTGTTGAGGATTTGATGTTTATTGAATGCAATATGTCAAATTTGACCATGTTGTTTTAATTAATTATAATAGAAATTTCAATATTTGGCACATGTATAGTTCGGACATATTTCTTGATCATTTGGACTTTACACTTCTGCTTGATATCGGCGATGATAACAAGAATTGAACTAGAATGGAAATTGAACAAGAACTGAACTAGAACTGAACTAGAACTGAACCAGAACTGAACTAGAACTGAACTAGAACTGAACTAGAACTGAACTAGAACTGAACTAGAACTGAACTAGAACTGAACTAGAACTGAACTAGAACTGAACTAGAACTGAACTAGAACTGAACTAGAACTGAACTAGAACTGAACTAGAACTGAACTAGAACTAGAACTGAACTAGAACTGAACTAGAACTGAACTAGAACTGAACTAGAACTGAACTAGAACTGAACTAGAACTGAACTAGAACTGAACTAGAACTGAACTAGAACTGAACTAGAACTGAACTAGAACTGAACTAGAACTGAACTAGAACTGAACTAGAACTGAACTAGAACTGAACTAGAACTGAACTAGAACTGAACTAGAACTGAACTAGAACTGAACTAGAACTGAACTAGAACTGAACTAGAACTGAACTAGAACTGAACTAGAACTGAACTAGAACTGAACTAGAACTGAACTAGAACTGAACTAGAACTGAACTAGAACTGAACTAGAACTGAACTAGAACTGAACTAGAACTGAACTAGAACTGAACTAGAACTGAACTAGAACTGAACTAGAACTGAACTAGAACTGAACTAGAACTGAACTAGAACTGAACTAGAACTGAACTAGAACTGAACTAGAACTGAACTAGAACTGAACTAGAACTGAACTAGAACTGAACTAGAACTGAACTAGAACTGAACCAGAACTGAACTAGAACTGAACTAGAACTGAACTAGAACTGAACTAGAACTGAACTAGAACTGAACTAGAACTGAACTAGAACTGAAGTAGAACTGAACTAGAACTGAACTAGAACTGAACTTGAACAGACTTCGACCTAGAAATTAACTTGAACTGACTTCGAACTAGAACTAAACTGAAAATAGAAAAAACGTCATTCAAATAAGTGAAAATAAATTTAATACAAATGATGTCCTCTTCAAAAGTTTTCCTCGCATCAACACATGCAATATCTATCAGAATTTTATTCTTGGGTTTTATTACTGCTGGTTTTATTTTTTAATATTTTCTTTTCTTTTTTAGAAATATTTACGCTTTTTTCTGGTATTGGTAATATTTTCACTTAAGTTTTAAATATATTTTTGATTTTTTTGCTAGGATTTCAATTTTATTATTTATTTATGTTTTAAATTTAATAATATATTTATGTAGGTAATTAAATACTATTGTTTATTCTTTGTTTTATTTTCAAATATTATTGTTTTTTCTATAGGTACTTTATTCAACAGTTTTACTTTCATTATTTTTTTAACAATTTGCATAAAGTAAATGGTATATTTAGTAATACTATGTATGTATGTTATTATTTATTATTAAAGTTAATTGTTTTATTGTAAAATGTGGGTTATAGAAAACAACTTAAATTTTATAATATGATTTACCAAATAACATGCATGCATATTTAAGTGAAAATTAAAAAAAACAAGTGTAAAATGCTGAATGTTAGAAGTTAAAGATCAATTTAATTTCTCTAATATATTTAGAACAACATATTTTTATTTTATTTTTTGCAAGAACATGTTTTGTTCTTTTTAGTTTTATTCAACGAAAACCATTTTAAACGCCAAATCAAACGCTACTACATATTACACCAGTTATTTGGTATTTAATTAAAAAAGTAAACCTAATAAAACGAACTTTGGTTTAAAAACAATTTCATATATTTCTGTTAACTTAATTAAATTTAATCAGATAAGTAATTTGGCAGTTAATGTTACAATAAAATATGTATAACTTGAAATGTGCTGTGTATTGTATATGTGTAATTAATGAAATAATTAAAATTCCTGAAACGATAAATTGTGATAAACTAAAATTGAACAACAAAAATTCAACACTTAAAATCTATAAAAAGTTTTAATTAATCTTATATTCGTCAGACGAAAATGCAGTTTTTATTTTCTTACTACTAAAAAAATATTTTTAAATTTTTTCAAGTTGTTTTTTTACTAAATAAAGTGGTTGCTTAATAAAGTACATATTTTTTTAATTTTTCTTCATAAATATTTGTTCACAAACAAAAAATTGTTTTATTTCAGGCATCTGTTGACTGCATTTTATACATGTTTACATGTATAATAAAACACCAATTTATTATTTTTTATTATTTTTATTAATTAATTATTTTTATATATTGTTTGTATATATAAATATAATTTACAAAAACATTTAATTAAATACATGAGCAAATTTTACATTTGAATATAACTACTCAACAATATCGTCGCGGAGCTTCTACACGGCAAAATTTATTAGATGTTGCAACAGAATTTCTTGACCAACCAATTTTTATGGTTCTGGTTACTAGAGCTAGAACAGAATTTGAACAGAACTAGAACAGAACTAGAACAGAACTAGAACAGAACTAGAACAGAACTAGAACAGAACTAGAACAGAACTAGAAGAGAACTAGAACAGAACTAGAACAGAACTAGAACAGAACAGAACAGAACTAGAACAGAACTAGAACAGAACTAGAACAGAACTAGAACAGAACTAGAACAGAACTAGAACAGAACTAGAACAGAACTAGAACAGAACTAGAACAGAACTAGAACAGAACTAGAACAGAACTAGAACAGAACTAGAACAGAACTAGAACAGAACTAGAACAGAACTAGAACAGAACTAGAACAGAACTAGAACAGAACTAGAACAGAACTAGAACAGAACTAGAACAGAACTAGAACAGAACTAGAACAGAACTAGAACAGAACTAGAACAGAACTAGAACAGAACTAGAACAGAACTAGAACAGAACTAGAACAGAACTAGAACAGAACTAGAACAGAACTAGAACAGAACTAGAACAGAACTAGAACAGAACTAGAACAGAACTAGAACAGAACTAGAACAGAACTAGAACAGAACTAGAACAGAACTAGAACAGAACTAGAACAGAACTAGAACAGAACTAGAACAGAACTAGAACAGAACTAGAACAGAACTAGAACAGAACTAGAACAGAACTAGAACAGAACTAGAACAGAACTAGAACAGAACTAGAACAGAACTAGAACAGAACTAGAACAGAACTAGAACAGAACTAGAACAGAACTAGAACAGAACTAGAACAGAACTAGAACAGAACTAGAACAGAACTAGAACAGAACTAGAACAGAACTAGAACAGAACTAGAACAGAACTAGAACAGAACTAACAGAACTAGAACAGAACTAGAACAGAACTAGAACAGAACAGAACTAGACAGAACCAGAACAGAACTAGAACAGAACTAGAACAGAACTAGAACAGAACTAGAACAGAACTAGAACAGAACTAGAACAGAACTAGAACAGAACTAGAACAGAACTAGAACAGAACTAGAACAGAACTAGAACAGAACTAGAACAGAACTAGAACAGAACTAGAACAGAACTAGAACAGAACTAGAACAGAACTAGAACAGAACTAGAACAGAACTAGAACAGAACTAGAACAGAACTAGAACAGAACTAGAACAGAACTAGAACAGAACTAGAACTAGAACAGAACTGAACTAGAACAGAACTAGAACAGAACTAGAACAGAACTAGAACAGAACTAGAACAGAACTAGAACAGAACTAGAACAGAACTAGAACAGAACAGAACTAGAACAGCACTAGAACAGAACTAGAACAGAACAAGAACCAGAGCTGGACTGAATTTCCACCCCAGCTTAGTTTATATAAGTCTAGATGAAAACATTGAAATAGTTTTTTAAAAATTAAGATTTTGTTGAGTAGTATTATTCGATTTGCATACCGTTCTTTCTTGTACATTTTATAAAATGTACTTTTTAAAATTATTAATAAATAGTATACTTAATATGGTTGGTTTTTCTTTAATTTTTCTTGCTATTTTAATAAATAATTGTAAATTCCCAAAATATTTTCATTAAGTATTCTTACATAAACATTTTTTCACTTTCTTTTAATATTACTGTAAAATATTTTCTTTTTTTACTCTTTTCATATTAATTTGTAACAATGAACACAGATTTAGTTTTTACATGTATTTTTTTTAATATTATATTTAGCATTTAATAAGTATTGAATTTTAAAAAATAGTTTATTTTCTTCAACTTAAATTAATATAACTAATTAGAGTATTAGAACAAATTTGCATCAAATGCTACTGGAACGGCCAATACCGGTGCATACGCCCGATGTGGTGGTTATATGATGATTACGCAAAGTTAATTTATCAAAATTATTAAGAGGTGTTTGCTTGGCAGAGACCTTAAGGAAAATAAATGTAAAATAATAAATTTAAATTTTAATATATTTATTTTGTTTCCTTAACTCACCTCATCCACCTGATGACACAATTGCGATTTAATCCAGGGCCATTTAATCGTACGCATTAGAGTATTACGAAAATCTTCACTAAACAAGCAGTAGATGTAAAAGGTTATGGAATAATTGGTCAACTCCAATAGATTTGCCAATGCTCTAAAAACCTAGAATGGTTAAGAGGTTACAAGGTTACATCAATGATTATAATTGAAAAGGTAGTAGAGTAGCAGCAAAAAAGAATCAAACAAGCAGTAACTATTCCAAAAATAGCACGAACTTGTTTATTTTTGGACAAAAATTCATTTACACTTTTTGCTCTCGTGTTCATATGTATGTATTCGTGTGCGGAAAGGCGGCCATTTAAACTGTATAAAGACGGAAATGAAAACGATTATAGATTTACATGTTTGCACACCTACAATGGTGTTGTTAATTTCATTATTTTTTGTTAGAACAGTGGCGTAGGGGCAAAAGAGGAATAAGTATTTGTATTTAAGAAGAAGCTAATTTTATTGTGAATATAAACATAAACGTCTCTTGTTATAAGCGTTTGAAGGGTTCAAAAGCAAGAAAATAATTAAGTTCTATTTGAATTGCATCTACAAGTATGAGATATATCTATGAATTTTTTTTCGCCTGAGAAATCATCACTAAATTATCACCCGAAAGGTTTCCGGAAAAGCATATTTTCTTTCGACTTCATATACACTGCTTCAAAGTGAATGAGACTATCCAATAGGAAAGCTAACGTTGCTTGCTGGCTTCATGATAAAATTCCAGTTTCCTATTATTTAGGTAAACCTATCAAATATGCAGAGGTATTGATCTGACTTTCACAGAACACACTGTGGTAAATCTGATATGAACAGAGTAAAACCTATCCGGGCAAGGAAGAACAATTTAATGGTGATAGATGTATAAAATACCTTACAATTATCACTATTCAACCCAGCACACTTCTCGTTTATCCAACACACTCATTGAGAAAAACATCCGACCCACATACCCCTACATCCATACTCATTGCTAACTTTTAGTCCAACAGTCTCTCACCTGTGGATTATTTGTTGTCTCGGAAACAGCACAGAACTTATCCCGTATAATCGACCTGCGATTTTTAATTAAACCACCACCAACAACCAGGCTGGAACTGATATTCCAGGATCTCCTGGATACAGTGGTACCAGATTATAGACTCCAGTGTTGGAGACATGAAATGTCGAAGTGCTTTAAGTGAACACCTGTCATGTTGGCCTATTTATCGGTGGTGCTTTGTGACAACTCGCCACCGCCTCATTGTGTTTGTTACACGCAAGTGACAATTTACGTATATGGAAGTTCCGCTCCAGTATACGTGCACTTCGCTTAAGTACTTGAGCTATCTAATCTCTGACTATTGCTTTCCCGTTGCTTAACTTCTAATATGCAAAACATGAATTCCGTTTACAACCACACAGATGGGATGGCCTCTGTTGAGTCGGCAACAGCATCTAGAGACGTAACCGATAGACCGAAGTACGAATCAATTAAATAAGCCGAGACTTTGTAATTCTGATATGAACAGAGTTTACTCTGAACATATCTGGACAAGGAAGGACAATTTTATGGTATCACTTGTATGAGATACCTTTCATCCATCATCATTCAACCCAGCACATTCATGCATTCATTCATGCATCCAACACATTCATAAGAGAAAAACATACGACACACTTGTTCTAGGTAAACGGGTGGGTGAGGCCCGCATACCCCACAATCATCCTGTACCATATACAATCAACACCAACTCATTTCCAAAGCTTAGTCCCACAGTCACTCATCTGTGGGATATCTGTTGTTTCGGCAACAGCACCGAACTTATCCCGAAATATTGACTTTACATCAGTCCTTTAACCGCAACTCACTCTTCCCGCGAATTTGGGTTTAAACCACAGCCACTAAGGCCAGGACAAGTCCTGCGGGCAACTGGCCACCCGTAGTACCAGATTATGTGGTCCTCTGGTTAGACCCCATGTCAGATCATACCAACGACTAGCCGAGGAGTGAAGTGACATCACCAGTTTATAGTCCCAGTAGACTAAGGGTACCTTCAGACAACAATTTAAGTTTCCTATAGCAATCCAAAAACTATGATTTTCTCCGCCACAAAAGCATTGAATAGATAAGCGTTTGACGACTGTTTTCATCCGATATCTTCTGTCGATGTATTAGAATCGACTTCTAGATCGTAGATTACAATGCATACCTTTATGTTCAAATTAAACTTTCTCTGCTTTTTGAATTGGTATTCCAGAACTACTAATTTTACCTGCCAGTTAGATGTACCACTGTTCTGGCGATTAAAAAGCTACTTGTTAAAGAAGTGTCTATTGTCACAACTAGATGGGGGCAATAAAGTGACGATTGACTTCCGCATTGGATTAATTGGGGACTTCATGAAAGCGACTCATTTTACTTTGCATTACACAGAGTAAATTTGTGGCAATTATTTTGTTTTCAATATTTTGCAAATCCCCCCTATTAACTCACCTGAAATGAAAAACTGGGTAAAACTTCCGAAGCAATTGTCATGTGTAAAATTGCCATCGGTGAGACACACACCAAAAATAATATAGATGTACTACCTAAAATTTGACAATTAATATTAATTATTTAACAACATTATTATGTCAATCAGATGCTCACCTAGCAATAAAAATAGTCTTCTTTCTTCAGCATCCTTAATATATGAGGCTCTAGACGAGGTCATTTTACGTCTTTTCTCGCAAGTTTGACGATAAACCATCATAATGCGTAAATTCAAACCAGCTATTAAAACAGTTGGTATTAATTTAAATAGCACTTCCAGCATAACCTTATAGATCTAGACAAGAAATAATAAAAAAATATTAATACAAAGTTTAAATAATAAAAAATTACTGAAAAATTTTAAACAATTAAAATTCCTTATTTAAAATATTTCAAAAAATTATTACCGAATAAAATATTGTTCTCAAAAATGCATTATTATCTCTACGAAAATAAACAAAACGTCCATCTGTTTGTAAAACACATTTAATAAGTTCCCCACGGAACACACTCGGCAGGTAGATAACAAAAGTTATCATTGTGGTTAGGAATACAATGAGTCTATAACAAAAATATAAACAAATATCATTAGTTCTCATATTTACATAAACAAATATTACATCACATAATGTTCTCTTAATATATGTATATTACCCTGGAGGACCCATTACGGGTCGTGTAAAACTAGGATGACACACTGACACGTAACGTTCTATGGTTAGTATTAACAGCATCATAACACCTACACCTGTTGTAACGCGATTTCAAGAATAATTTTATTTATTCACCATTAGTTGGAAATTTAGTTTGTTCACTCACCTAAACAACCGTTACCCAAAAATAGTTCTAAATGTGCTGTATAGAAAGCTGGGCCAAATTCTTCCCATTGCCCTCGGTCCTTGTGTACCAACATTCGTATACCAAATGGTATAGCAAAGACAATGGCCAATAAAGCAGCTGTTGAATATGCTGTAGGAAAAAAATTAAAAAATTGTATGAATTATAAGTGTTATAATTGTTATAAAAGGTTTGTGTCTATGCTTTGTGACATGATGGAAATAATATAGTGTGTGCCTCTGCTAAACGAAGTAGGTCACCTCAATTTTGGGACAATTCATAAGTACCTTTTCAAGTACTGTTATATTTTTTTCTTAAGGGTAAATAAGATGAATGGTGAATATGGTGAGCATGGACTTGATCCGAAATATATTCAAAATTCTGAACAAATCATGTTGTTATCGGAATATTGCTCATAACTTCGTTATTTTTGAACCGATTTTAGTGATTTTCAAACTTCTAGAAAGCATGTCTGATTAAAGATTTGTATGCTGAAGATATCATAGTCACACTCGTATTCATTTGTCTCAGCAAATACAACTTTTTTAAGGTTTAAAATATGACCAAATAATGCATTTTTCAATATTTATGACATGATATCTCTTGATGTGATGGAGAATTTCTGAGACAAATCTTGTAGAAAAGTACACATTTTCTCTGGGTTACAAATTTGTTGTCCTGCATATCAACATACAATTTTTGAAATACAAAAAAATCAAAACTAAAGTTAAAGGTTTTCGAATATTTGAGATTCTAGGAAAATTCCAAAAAATTGTGATCGTTTTGATCTGATTCGAAACATGCTATAATTAATGTTTGAATATTCACGATTTTTATAAGAAATGACAAAAATAATCGTTTCATTATTAAGGTAGAAAATGATAGCTTTACGATATTTGATAGCAAAACTTTTCAACAACTTTTCCTTCTTAGCTTGAAAATTAAATTCTTGTTAACTTCTAATAAGTAAATTTAATATTGAATAGTTATGTAAATAATATAGGAGTTTTATTTAATACTGATATGCAAATAATATGAGTTTGGGTCAACTAAAACATTCTTAATATTCATAACTACATATTTAAAAACTTAAATATAAAATTCGTAGTAAATTAAATATCTAAAAATTCAACTAAATGTTCTATAAATATTTTCAGAAAACAATAATGATAATATAATATTTTCCTGCGAAATTTTTCCTATACAAACATTTAAAACTTATATTCCAATTGATATCATATAGGTTTAATTTTTAATAGTCAAATAATGCCGAAACATTATTAAATTTAAATTCCACTTAAAAATATCAACAGCTCTTATAAAGTAAAAATTTTTCTTAGGTATGTATTTGCATAGGTATTTTAACAAGATTTTTCCTAAACTTTTCTATTTTCTCTAAAGCATTTATAATATTTGCTCTTAACTTCCATGGAAATATAAAAAGATAAACAACATATACTTAAAACTAGAAAATCCTTAAAACATTTTTACATTTACCAAAAAACATTCCCTAATTCGTGGAATACTCTACGAATATGAAAATAAAAAAACTGTCAAATTATCTACACAATCAACACTTACTTGTCAAATATTTACATGTGTCAAGTTTAAAATTGAGGGAAAAACTTGAAGTGTAGTATAATTAAATTATCCAAAAAAACAGTACAGAAGATAAAAATAAACCATATCTTAAGTTTAAATATAACATTTTGCTTATTATTAAATTTGTTTGAAAAACGAATTCGAAACCAGACACACCTAACTTCTAGCTAACATATGCTCATATATTAACTTACCTACATATGTTTAAGAGGGCAGTCTAATAAGGCATTTCTTTATTTTCTTTTCAAAATTATTTTCGAATAACTTTTATGTTTTCCCCTCCTATGTATTAATATTCTTAAAGAAATCTTGCCAACTGAAACACATTTTTAATTTAACTGTTCTCTGTTTACAAGAACTTCATATAACGTATGTATATGTATATGTCTTTTAGTAAAAATGCTATTGTTTTTAACAAATTTCTTACGACATTTTATTTTCAATAAGTTTCCTGTTTTTCTTTCATTTCTCTTAAGTACGTGTGTTTATGTATTTCCGTTTCAATTTCATAAAACCGAGCAAAATCAGCAAACAATGACTTTAAGCTAAAAACAGAAGTAGTATTAGTTAGGTACTAAAAAAAATAAATTTGCTTAAGATGGATTTTCTCGGTAGTTCGATTGCTCTTTAGTTTTGTAATAGTTAGTTTCAGATCAATCAGTCAAGTACACAGAGCCTGGTTCCAAATTGACACCAAACTGTTTATAATTTTTCAATACCATCTGCTGTCAAAGTATATACATACTTACGTCAACACTATGTAATGTCGACAACATTGCAGCAATTCGTTGTCGAACGTTTGTTAACATTTAGACAACGAATGTGTATAAAATTTAGATTTCGACAACGAATTGTTGCAATGTTGACAACGTTGCGTTGTCAACATTACATAGTTTTGTCGTACGTATGCATATACTTTGACAGCGGATGTTATTGAAAAATTATAATCTCGTTGGTGTCAATTTGGTACCAGGCGTGTATATTTCCTTTTTCCTCTGTGTACTATAGTAGATTTTCCGGTAAAGAAAAATACCGCAGAACCCCCATGTCATAGTTGTAAAGCTAGCCAAAACGGCTGGTTAAAATACTAGCTCATATACATAAATACTAATTAAAAAACTACTGTAATCCATTGTAGACTTTAGTCTAGCAGCATGTTAATACACTAGTCTAGTTTATAGACTAATAGACTAATCCATAGATTAGTTAAAAGGCAAGTCAAGTCAATAGACTAGGATAGCCCATAGTCAATAGACTATGATAACCCATAGTCAATGGACTAGGATAGTCCATAGTTAATAGAGGTTGATAGTCCATAGTCAAGAGTTTAATCAATAGACTAGTCAACAGACAAGACCATATAATACAAAGGATTAGTCAATATACTAGTCCACACAATAATCAATAGACTAGTCCATAAATTAGGCAACATGTTAGTTTTCAACATACTAGTTCATAAAATATTCAGCAGACTAATCAATAATCTTTTCAGCAGTGTAACCAATGAACTAGTCTATAGACTGGTCAATATACTAGCCAACAGACTTTTTCATAGACTGGGCAATAGACTAGTTTATGTAATTGACATGCATTCTAATTTCTGAAATGCGTGTTAAAAAACTAGTCTAGTCCAAAGCTAGTTTAAAGACTAATCAATATACTAATCAATATACTAATCAATATACTAATCAATAGGCAAATCCAACGACTATTCAATAGGCTAGTCAATAGATTAGCAACAGATAAGACAATATACTATTCGACATATTAGTCCATAGACTAGTCAGCGGACTAATCAATAAATTTTAAATTTATTGATTAGTCCTCAGTGATATTTACCAAAAACTTTCATTACCATGTAAGGAGTTAAAATGCTAAAATTTGCTTACACAATAGAATTTTAAGTCATTATTTTAACACGGTGATGTCATTGGAGTCAAATACTTACCACGAACGATTACAAGTAATCAGAAAAAGTTGTCATGTAAATCGCATGAAAAAACGTAAACAGTTTCTATATCTTTACTCGCAAGATGACTAATGAATTAGGAAGTATTTATATAACATATTATTAGTAAGACCTTATTAGACTACTTCTATGTAATCCAGACGATATGTTGTAGTCACTGAAAAGTATGTTGTTAGGTAAGTAATTCATTTGGAAGCCATTGCCTAGTTTTTCTGGGTAGTTTCAATTGTTTTTCGATAGGGATAATTAGATTGATCTTAAATCTTGCATCAAGAGATCAGGGATCTTAATGCCGATCAACACAAAAGAAAAGAAAAAAAGCTTTTAATTTTTTAATTTCATTATCATCTCACAGTGGGGGCTAATCACTATTTTGGCTACTTAAGAACGAAATCCATCCAACTATCGACTATTTTTTTAAGACCAGGTCTAATGTCTCTTTTGTTCAACGACAATTTTTGTTTAACCATAAATAGCAATAACAGCAGCAGTAAGTAACAACGTACCTAGTCTATTTATCAGAAACATTACCAACAATAACAATAACAAAAGAAAAAAAGGTAAATTATTTTTTAATACTCATACTTACTCCATACACACAAAAACATTTAACAATTTTTGATTTCATTTTTTTTCCTTTCGCTATTTTTGTTTGCCATTTTGACTTCCGCAACGTTGCCATTATTATGGCACACAAGTATTTTTTTGTTCATTTTATTTACTACGAAATTGGTTTTTAAAACCCTACAGCAGAGTGTTTGCGGTGGAAAGGATAAAATAGGTTTGGTTTTCAGATTTGGAACACAATGAATTTTGTCAGATGTTTCAAAATCTGAAGACCAACTAGAGAGGTCTATAATGCTAATAACCTACATTTTACTTTCATTGCTAAGGGCGGAAAAAGTCACATTTTGGAAATCTTGATAAAAAAGAGGTTGCTCAACATGAAAGCGTCCTAGAAAAAGGGATTTGTATTACTATTTTGGACTATCTTATCTGAAATTGAATGATGCAAATTGTCTCCCTTTTAACATACCCACAGTGTCGGCCGTGATTGCCCTTTAACTCTATACTTACATATATACATACATTCATATGTATGTATGTATGGTCTTTTTGGGTTTATTGTGCGTTGTTTTGTATATGAATTCCCCTCCTGTTCGGTTAGGCCATACTAGCCATTTGACCTGTTATTTTAACATGCTTTTTATGCGAAATAGGAGAAAGTCAATTGAGCTTTTATAGCCTAGGCCACAAAATTAAAAAAAGTCGAAACCCAGATATCTCGGAGATGAATGAAGGTATGACGATATATTGATTGGACTTTCGAAAGACATAAAATTTATTAATAAAAGGTTTTCTGCTCTGTCATAACGTCTCAATTAATGCCAAAATTTTAAATTTTAAGACACGATATCTCAACAACTTAATGCCAGATTTGTGTGAAGATTAGCTTTCTCTCTGATTTACAAGCAAACAAAAAAACTGTAAAATGTAACAATTTTAAAAAAGACATTTGGAAAACATATTGGGTAAAAAGGATACAATGACTCCTCTTATAAACGCTGGAAAATATTGTTAAATGAATTTCATTGCTGTTGGCATATTGCTATTGTAATTCTGATTTAAAATGTGCCATAAAAATGGTACTTAAAACAAAGATTATGGTCGCGTTTACCAAGAATTGAATGATTTATTTTTATACCACTTCTTAGGCGTAATTGAAAAAAAAAAAAATCAATTGCGTTTAATTAAAAGAATTTTAAAAACAAAACATTTAATGAAAAGTTGTAAGGGGGTGAAACCACACACTTTACAATCTATTAGTATTTGTAGGCTTTGGTTTCATAGTGGTCTAAGACAGTTTTTACAGGAAGCTGTGTTAATACATAATTCAGGGAATTTCAAATGCCTTTAAGTAAGATTTAGATAAGTTTTAGTTTGTATTAAAAATAGAACTTTAGATGAAAACATCAATTAAACCATAAACTCCAAAAATGTTTAAAACCTTAAAAGTTTAGATTTTTAATTAATATTTTATTTTTAACTTAGAGATAAGCTTAACTATTTTAATATTGTTTTTGTCCAAGGATTTGCATATATTGGTTTTGCTGGTAATAATTATAAATTACTATAGTTATATCGATGTATTTAGTAAAAAATTACTCCAATAAATATTTATTTGCAAATATGCTCATAAATAGAAGTTAAAACAATATTGACATTTATTATACTGACCAAATATCACCATGAAAACACATACACATAAAATTACAGTTGTAAAGAAAGTACCAAAAATAATTTATTTAGTATTAATATTAATAACCTTCATCTTTCTGAGAAGGGTTTGTCATTCCGTTTGTATCTTCTATAATATACTTTTCCGACCCTCGGATAGTGTGTATTCTGGGATCAGTATAGATAGCGGAGTTGATTTTAGCCATGTCCGTCTATCTCAGAACACCTCAGATATCTGCGAGATCCGAATCTTAAATAATTTATCAGACATGCGTCCGGGAATAGGTTAGGTTAGGTTGATAGAAGGATGTAAAGTACGTCAAATTTGAAGAAATACACCAAGGCCACTATCGGGCCTGTTGTATTCATGAAAAAACAAGTAAGAAATTATAGTCGGACGAGGCCGACCATATAATACCCTATACCTGTTACAAAAATAAAATGTGATTTAGTTTTCATAATAAAGCATTTAAGTTGAATTGTACCTTGTCTCAGATATACTTAAGCCATTTATTGTTGAATAAAATTGTGGACATTTATGTCAAATTTGAAGGGGACTTTTATAGGGGCTAGGGTCAAATGAGGCCCTATAATTATAAAATTCATGTGGTCATTAAGGCTAGTATAGAACTTGGTTTACAACTTTTTGTTGAGATAGGAGTATATTAAACATAATTATGAACTTAAATGGACCGATGTTAACCATTGTCAATAGGCTTCGTCTCCGGTACCATAGAAGATTATGTGCCAAATTTCATTGGTATATTTTAAGGTGGGTATAGGACAATATTATTGTGCGTTACAAAACATAAGCACAAACCCAATATACCCTCCCCACGAAAATGGTGTGGGGTATAAAAATGCTCACTGAGTATATTATTTTCCAATGTTCAGAATCTCAGTTTCCTGGACGTAATTCCTAAGAATTTTCCAATCAGTGTTACTAGGAATGTTATTTCCGGAATAACATCACTTCCAAGATACTAAGATCTAACTTCGACGAATGGCTGATAGTGACAAAGAAAGTGATCCAAAGTTTCACTGTACTCTCCACATGCTCTACATTCGTCTGAATCCGCACGTCCAATTTTGTATAGATGTGCTCGTAATCCTGTGTGTCCACTCAGAATACGTACCATCATACTAACTTCAGACTCGCTCAATTTGAGGAGATTTCTCGTCATGTTCTCATCATGGTCACCCCATATGATCTTTGTGGTTCTACCCAACGTTTCATTATTCCAAGAGGCCTTATGAAATCCTTTCACCCATATTTTTAATTCAGCATTTGTTGTGTCGTATGGTTTCGCGTTTGTCAGGTTAACTACCACGAGCTCCTTTCTCTTTAAAGCTATTACATTCGCCTTTCGTTGCCGACTACTCCCGAGTGGCCTGGTACATTTATAATGTAAACCTTACCTCTGGGAGAGTGTTCAGTTAAAGCTTTCTAACAATCCAATACGGTCTTAGATTTTGTTCTATCGCCTGATATCGCCCTAATTGCCTTATGGCTATCGGTAAATATATTAAGCGCTGTGGGCGCCATATTATTTATATCCAATTTACGCATTCCGTTATTGCCCGTACTTCTGCCTGGAAGCTTGTGTTATCAAGCCCACTGATAGCAACGGACTCGAAATGGTATTGCCTCTAGTTTTCCGATTGACCAAGAAATTCTATCAGGGATCAGCGTTCAAAGTTTCCGACATATTTTGTGTCTGGTATGCGATCAGGCACGTCCGATGATTGTGTATAACCTTCCAATGTCTCCATTATACATTGATGACGTGTCATATAACCGCTTTTGGCCAGTTCCCTAAAGTAAAGAGCCGTTCGGCTGTAAGCGTCGCCTCATATATTAAATATGTTTTAATGGATGGAATATCTAGCAACGTTTCCCAGAGCTTTGGTTGAAGTAATACACATGGCACCGCTTATACCCAAGCATCATGTACGCTGAACGCCCTGTAATAATTTGGTATTACACTTTTGTCCAAAGGAGTCCACCAGATCATGAAGCATAAGCTAGGTCTAATTGCAACTTTTATAAGACCCCATTTCATGCCTATAGTTTCTCCTACATATCACCCAGCACCGATGTGCCTTGTTGATCCTATTCTCTATGTGGTGTCTCCATTTTAATTTCCGGTCAAGGATTACACCTAAGTACTTAACTTTGTCTGTCACCGTTACCGGAAGATAGAAGGTACTTTTTGAATTATCTATAATATTGAACCTATTTAGAAACACAAAAGCATATAGAGCCCACAGTAAGTAAGAACATATAAAATTGGAACTTTTTTACCCTTTCGTTTTTCAAAAATGACCGTTATTTTTGGCAATTTGCACAAACGCAACAATCTGATTATAAATCTATTAAAGAGGACTTTCTGTTACTTTTTTTTACAACTGTTATTTTTTATTTTTTGTAATAAAATTCGCGTAGACGGGTTTTTCAACATATATTCGACATAGCCGAATATAGAACTCTTACTTGTTTATAACATTTTTGAATTGATTTTAAAAATATTTATTAAAAATTTCCCAAATCAAACTTAGAAGTCGGATATTTTGGGGTTAGGGCATGTACATAATTATCCTTCGTGTACAACACTCTATATGTGTAATAAAAAAACTATAGTAACTAGTATCATATTTATTTAAAAACTACAATAATAACATATCTCAAATTAAGTTCTTTTTTAAACAAATGTCATTGATATCAGTATTGATGGACTGTTTCTATAATAATTTACAAATGTATTGAATGTATAAAACAAATGTGTTTCTGTAGAAGAAAATGCCATTAAAAACTTAAACGATAACAATTATTTTAAAATATTAAATTTAAGAGGAAATGTTTAGCAAAAAAAATTAACTTTTACAGCATCAAACAATAACAACATCCTTCTCATGATAAATAAAATGTTATTATCATTTTAAATATTTGTCCTTTACAAGGATGTGGGTGTGTATTTACATAAACGCATGTTACTTGGGCATCCTTTTAAAACGTAAATATTGCTTAACATCCTACCAGCCATGAAGTCTTACAGTATATGAAGAAAACTCAAAGACAGTTTTAATGTGTTATAAAAATACAATATTTACAATATTAGTATGTATATGCAGTAAAGGAAAAATAAACTTAGAAAACATCTTATTTTCAAAAAGATCGAACAAAAAACAAAAATTAAATTTGATTTGTTGCAAGAAATTTCTTCTATTAACAACACTTCACTTCCTAGAATTTTAAGAAACAACACACATTGTTAATACGTATTGCAAAACAGTAGGAAAGTATAGTCGGGCATGGCCGACCATATGATACCCTACACCACTGAGTATGTTAGAAAAATGTTGATTATTTTTAATAACAAAGCATTTAAGTTGTTTTAACTTATTCCAACGTATTTTACATTTGATGAAAAAAGTGATTTTCTGAAAGAGGGTTATATGGGGGCAAGGGTAAATATGGGCCTATCCTTATAAATTTTGGTACGTTTACACATAGTTATGTATGCTGGATTTCATCGTGATACTAGTGTTTATTAGTGAATTATTGACCTTCAAGTCATTTTCTGAAGGGGTCTTTGTATGAGGGCTAGGGTCAAATAAAGCTCAATAATTACGAAAATCGGTAGTATTATTAAGACGTATATAGAACTAAGTTTCGACTCAGAAAGTAATTCTGAGTCGATTGGTATAATTTAAGATGGGTGTAGGACCAATATTTTTGTGCGTTACAAACATCAGCACAAACGTATAATACCCTCCCCACTATGGTGGTGTAGGGTATAAATATATGTATTTTAATATTTACAATGGGGTTTAAACACTGAATTCTCAAAAAAAAGTTTCTGTTTTTTATTATTATTATTTTTGTTTAATTTATGTTTTTCATAGAAAATGTTTCCATTCAATATTGTAGACCTATAAAGACCAATAAAGGAATGAGGAAAATAAAAACAAGAAAAGTGTCATAACAA